>NC_136907.1:31342548-31435247 GCF_949606895.1 Notothenia rossii
AAGGTGAGCTCCATCGCCGTGTTACCTTCTCTCCCTGTGCAGAAACACAGCACTGTTGGGATCATCATAAAGAGGGTCTTTTCCGCTGCAGGCATGAAGACTAAGCACGCTCTGAGGCACCACATGAAGCTCCACAAGGGCATCAAGGAGTACGAGTGCAAGGAGTGCAGCCGCAAGTTCGCCCAGAAGGTCAACATGCTGAAACACTACAAGAGACACACAGGTCAGTCCGATGTGTGGTTCACAAAGAAAGTATAAACAAGGGCATTTGATACACGTAGAACCTACAATAGAACTGCCACAAATGTTTACCTCATAATGCAATTCACAACCGTAATCGCACACAGGTCATTTCTAAAAGTATCGTGAACAAGTACGTAGGTTTGATTTAACAACTTTTTAAAGCTCTACCTATTTTACGATTTGTTATTTTTCAAATTACAGACAGAATAATTCATTATACGAACTAGTGCAGTGCCCGTTTAAAACATGTCTGAAGGCTCGCTCTGTGTTCCGCTTGCAGCTTTCTCTTTGAGACAATGTCACACCTGGAACGGTAGGTAGGCTACTGCCCGGGCCCCAAACAGCTATATTTATTAGAAAGTGTAGATACGGAAAATATTGAATTAAGTTTCTATTCCAAGTAAATGTTCCCCGAAGTAACTAACATGAAGCTCCCAAAGCACTTGAAATATGAAACTCATCTGTAGACTAACTAGCAGTGTACTTCTACTACAGCAACTTGACAGAGGGATGTTACTGGTTACATCACAGATTCAGATTTCTCACAAAATAAAACCATTCAAATATAATCCATTATTATTCTGAACAATTGAAATATCGATTCTCACCACCTTTTCCAAAGAGTGAGATGTTGAAGAAGGACATAAGCTTTTGAGCTTTTGCCTGGAGTTTGAATCCCATTCTGACCGTGGCTGTGCTGGTGTCACAGACCGAGAGGTGGGTTGCTTTATAATAATAATAATAATAATAATAATAATAATATTTATATAGCGCCTTTAACGAAACCCAGGGTCGCTTTACAAGTCGGGTAGGGGGGGGGGAGTAGGGGAAAAGAGGCAGACAGGTTAGGGGTGGGGGGGGGAAAGCCTTGGTGAAAAGGTGCGTTTTGAGGGCTTTTTTGAAAGTGTCCAGGGTTGGGGCGCTGCGGATTTTGGGGGGGAGAGAGTTCCAGAGGGTGGGGGATGCTACACTGAAAGCTCTGTCACCGAAAGTCCGCAACCTGGTGCAGGCGGTAGAGAGGAGATCCTGTCCAGACGATCGTAGCTTCCGGGATGGAGTGTGGTGGCGGAGAAGGTCAGACAGGTATTGGGGGGCGAGGGCATGGAGGGATTTGTAGGTCAGAAGAAGGAGTTTATACGTGATGCCGTGCTTGACTGGGAGCCAGTGGAGGTGGATGAGGGTGGGGGTGATGTGCTGCCAGGGCTTCGTGTGAGTGAGCACCCTGGCAGCCGAGTTCTGCACATACTGGAGCTTGTCCAGGGCTTTACTGGGAACCCCGAACAGGAATCCGTTGCAGTAGTCTAACCGGGAGGAGACGAATGCATGGATGAGGGTCTCGGCCACGGAATCGGAGAGTGATGGTCATAGACGGGAGATGTTCCTGAGGTGATAGAAGGCAGACTTGGTGACGGATTTGATATGTTACTGAAATGAGAGAGTGGAGTCAAGGATGACACCCAGGTTACGGACTTCGGGAGACAGGGGAGATGGAACAGCCGTCAATGTGGAGGAGGAGATCCCCAACCTTCCGGAGTAGTGCGTTGGGGGCCACAACCATGAGCTCAGTCTTCTTTCTGTTGAGTTTGAGTAGATTTGCTGTCATCCAGGTTTTTATGGCATGGAGACAATTGACCAGAGACTGTGGAGGGAGCTGGGCAGATGGTGAGGTGCTGAGATAGAGCTGAGTGTCATCAGCGTAGCAGTGGAATTTGAGAACGAATTGACGTATTATCTGGCCAAGGGGGAGCATGTAAATGGTGAAAAGTAGGGGACCAAGCACGGAGCCTTGGGGGACACCATGGTTGACTGGGGCCGGGGGGGAGGATGAGCCGCTGATGCTGACAAACTGAGACCTGGTTGAGAGATGGGACTGAAACCATGACAGAGCTGTGCCAGTGATGCCAAGGTTGTCCGAGAGGCATTTCAGCAGGACTGTATGAGAAACGGTGTCAAAGGCCGCAGAGAGGTCGAGGAGGATGAGAATACTGATTTGTCCGGAGTCAGCAGCAAGAAGGAGGTCATTAGTAATCTTGAGGAGGGCGGTCTCTGTGCTGTGATGTGCTCTGTAGGCTGACTGTAGGGGTTCGTAGAGCTCATGGTTGGAAAGATGTGACTTTTTGACATTCTGCCTGCAGGTATAAAGGACTTCATGTGTGAGCTGTGTGGAAAGACGTTCAGTGAGAGGACGACTCTGGAGACGCACAAACTCATCCACACAGGCAAGTCCTCACACCCTGCTGCTCCACTCACTACACTGTTCTCCACATGGGACAACATGGAGGGGTTAGGGTTGGACAAGAACTAGTGAATGCAGCCAGAAAAAAAACATTTGTGAAAAAACATTAATGTGAGACAGACGGTATGCTATATTATTATCTCCATGCTATATTATTATATATTACCATGCTTGTGAAGTTTGAGGCCCAGAAACTATATAGTATAGTACATTAATTATTCTGATCAAAAATATTTGTATTACGTTTCAACATTGCATAAGTAATGTCTGTCATTTAGAAGTGGAAAGCAAAATATATGCATACAAATGAGACAATGGTACTGATTGATGGACAAAGATAAAAAATAGTTGCAAAGAACACCAACAAACAATAACAACTAAAGTAATCCACTACAGTCACTGCCAGTGAGCCTCATACACACGATTATTTACAAGTAATATATATGTATGTAATACATATGCATATACATACATGCAGCAAATACCTAATAATCATACACATCTACTGTATACATACACACATACATACATACATACATATGCTGCAGATAAGCTATACCAATAGCAGATCGTCTTACAGAGTGTGGAATGCATTTTTTTTAAAAGGTTCCCAGGCTTCCTGAAATGTCCAGAGTATAGAAGTGAATATCTGATCAAGTTTCATGCAGGACATAACGTCCTTCAACCACTGTGAGTGAGTGGGCGGGACACTGTCCCTCCACTTAAGCAGGACGGCTCAACCAGCTAGGAGGAGAGCAAAGGACAGATCGCTGGCGTTCTGCGGTTAAATGCATCTCCTTTCCTATAACCCCAAATACATAGTACATAAATTATTAGAAAGGAACTATCTAAACAGTATTGTTTTATGTGTTCATAAATTATTCGTATTTTGCAAGTTTGGGGAATATGTCTCAAGGTTATTATTATGATTTGATGTTATATTTGTATTGATAAATTGTGTGTGTGTGTGTGTGTGTGTGTGTGTGTGTGTGTGTGTGTGTGTGTGTGTGTGTGTGTGTGTGTGTGTGTGTGTGTGTGTGTGTGTGTGTGTGTGTGTGTGTGTGTGTGTGTGTGTGTGTGTGTGTGTGTGTGTGTGTGTGTGTGTGTGTGTGTGTGTGTGTGTGTGTGTGTGTGTGTGTGTGTGTGTGTGTGTGTGTGTGTGTGTGTGTGTGTGTGTGTGTGTGTGTGTGTGTGTGTGTGTGTGTGGGGCAGCCATTCTCTTTGGGTAGATAACTCCACCCACATCCCCAACATGTATTAGATATGTCTTTAGTCACAAAGCAAATGTTAATTTCTCCATTACAAAATGCATCACATTAAGTGTAAAGGTCATTTTAGGGTCAGAACAGTAAATGAGATGAACAGCAGAGACTGACCCCCCCCCCCCTCTCTGCAGTGGGGAAGACGTGGACGTGTGCGACCTGTGATAAGAAGTACCTGACGGAGTACATGCTGCAGAAGCACGTCCACCTGACCCACGAGAAGGTGGAGGCCCAGTCGTGTCACCTCTGTGGGACCAAGGTCTCCACCCGCGCCTCCATGAACCGACACCTGCGGCGCAAACACCCCGAGGTGAGTCACAGCGGGAAAATAACCCCCCCCCCCCGAGGAGGCCATCTGCTGGTATTCCCTCCTGAATGTGCTTGTTCTCCTGGTGCTGCAGGTGGTGTCTGTGAGGATGGATGAGTTCGATGATCTCCAGGAGCCCTCCACCATCAGCGACTCCATCTGCATCGTGCAGGTCAGATCACATCAGCTGGATCAGAATCAAGTGACAATGTGTTTGATTTCAAATTCTTTGTTTTCTAACTTGTTTCTGATCTAAAGATCTCAAAAGTAAACATACAAAGTTTCCATATTTTCATACTTTTGGTTCTTCTGCTGCAGCGATAATGAAACACTTCTAGTACGCGTGCACATCTTAAATACCAATACAGAAACAATTGACAACATCAAAACAATGAATACAGCAGACAAACTCAAAAGAAAACCCTGCATAGTCTTGTATATGAACAACTAAGGGGAGAGGAAACAATATCAATAAATGAATCAAGGTACGATGGTCTAGGACCTGGCCTTGATTATATTTAGTTGAGTATATACTAAACACTACATTACCGTAGAAGCAGAGGCCTTACAGACAGGCAACTCTTTAGAATTGTGTAGGGTTCTAAAATATATTTGTATAACTTTCCAGTTCTAAACTCCCTCCAGATATTAAAATGGATATACTTTTGCATAGTTTACATATCTGAATCTGATGCTGAAATGATGTTGAGGTCTTGTACATCGCTGGTTTCCAACCGAGGGGTCGAACAAGCTATGTAGCAGCTCAGTATGTGTGAGGAGAAGTGAATAACACAGTCTGTCTTAGAGTTGAAGTGCTGTTTTTTAAATGAAAGCCTCTCATTGTAAGGGCACTGTAAGCACCTGAACGTCGATAGTAGGGCTGCTCAATTATGGCGAAAATCATAATCTCGATTATTTGGGTCAATAATTATAATTATTCATTGACTTTGAAAACATCCATTTATTGTATTTTAAAACAAATACAAATAATAATTTGAACTTTTTAACTGTTGAATTATACGTTCAGGGTAATCAACTGAAAAACCAACACAAAATAAAATAAAATAAATTATACATTCACATCTACATTTAAATAAATAATATCAAAATAATAAATACCAATAAACAAGATCAACAAACATGTTGCAGTGCACTGTCACAACCTGAAAACTCCTTAACATATAGCCAACATTTTGGTAAAACATATTCAACATATTCCACTCAGTTAAACATTAAAGGCTGGCCCACCGTCATGGTCCAGAAGTAACAGGAAATAAATGTTTTGGCCACCATGGCAAATGCTGGTAGGGCTGCTCATGTCATCTCTTAAAGATTTTTTGCTAGAAAATATGGCTGCTCGATTATGGCAAAAATCATAATCTCGATTATTTGGGTCAATAATTGATATCACGATTATTAAAAAACGATTATCCATTTAATTTGAAAACATCAATTTATTAGAGAACATTTTTTTGAACAGTATGTTTTTAACAGTTGATTACCCTGAACTTTAAGTATAACTCAACTTAAAAACCAATAAATAAATAAATAAAATAATCGTTATATTTCGATTACGTTGTTTTCGTAATCGTTGCAAGCCATAATCGTAATTGCGATTTAAAATACGATTAATTGAGCAGCCCTAGTCTATAGTCACAGAAGTTAAGCAATGAAAAGAATATCAAATGTCACTTTGTCAGGGGTCATCACTTTAAGCAATGATAGAAAAAGGCTCTCTTGTTTCTTTTAGCTTAGCATCCTTGCAGGTCAGTACCAAACAGTTGGGCGATGTACACTTTTCCAATAACTCCAGACCATCCAAGAAGTCAACATCCATTTAGAAATATAGATGCAATTTAATACAGACTTTCAAAATCAACCAATGAACCTCACTCAAAGAAATGGTCTGCTCTCCCTCTGGCCACACACTGAAGAATGTTCTTCAAAGAAAGCTGATTTAATACTCACTTTCCACTTTCAAAAAGTATGACATCATCCTTAGCTTCATCAAAGGTCAATCCAAGTTTTGAATCAAACTAATGTATACACTGTATACCTGCACAGCCTTAATTAACTCCTGGTGGTGCAAGGAAGTATGTTTATTGGTCACTAAATATGTAACCATCAGAGTATGAGCAGTGAGTCAGCGTTACCATGACTACCTCTGCGCTTGGTGTTACTCTCCTCCTGTGTGACATGTCTGCAGTAAGATCTAGAATCTGTTCTCCTTCCTCCTCAGGCCTCAGACGGGCTGCCTCAGGAGAGGACCGGCCGGCCCCCCCGGAGGAGGCACAGAGTCCCCGCTGAGCCGGAGCTCTCCGAGTCTGATGAGTACGTGGACTACAACGAGACAAGGCACGAGTCGATCGAGTTCAGCACCGTCATCGTGGGAGACGAGACGGAGACCAGCTCTGCTGTGCAGAGCATCCAGCAGGTACAGGACATGATCACTAACGTTTGTTCTATTGTCACAATAACATGTTGGATATCTATTTATCAAAAGCCACAACAAATGAGCTTGTGCCAGGATACAGCAGCCATGATTTATGCTCTGTGTTACTGCCAGCTTCACTTTATATTTGTTGGTTGTGGTCAAAGAAAAGATGCACATTTGAGTAACTAACTTGTAATAAAATGTCCCTCTAAAAGGTTAATAATGAAATAAAACCTGAGGGTTCAATTTAAAAGAAACAGGACATTTGACATATAATGTCCAAACGTCACACTAACATATTAACCATATTTACAATTCAAGATTGAACACACCTTTGCAGCAACAAAACATAAAGAATGAATGCAATAGAACTGCTGAAGGAAATGTCGGAGATAAGTCCTAAAATGCATGTTGTAATATCTACATAGAGTAATGTCATTTTTATTTTTTCAAATAAATGAAAGACCGATGTAGCATCCAGTAACAAGTCATTGACAGTTGTCATGTGTAATGTTGCTATTGCTTACCGTATATTTCTCTGATTCAAAATATATATAAAATATATAATAACTGTAACTAATGTGGTACAATGCTCTTAGTAGTCTTTAGAAAAACTGGGGAATTGTTTAAATATAAGATAAATATTATATACATACATTTACGTCTTTTGGATGAATTGTGTAAAGTTCCTCTCACGTGGGGACTGAGCAGAATGTCTGACCTCTCTGAACCTGTCTCTGACGGGCTGCTGTTCCAGGTGGTGGTCCTGGCGGACCCCGGCGTTCCGTCAGCCTCCCCCTGCAGCTCGGGGGGGCTGACCAACATCACGGTGACCCCCATCAGCAGCCATCCCCCCGCCCAGTTCACCAGCCTGCAGCCAGTTGCCGTGGGTCACCTGACAGCCGGCGAGCGGCCCCTCAGCCTCGACAGCTCCATCCTCACCGTCACCTTCGACGCGGTCAGCGGCTCCGCCCTGCTCCACAACCGCCCCCCCGAGCTGGTCCCGGAGACGGTGGGACCCGGAGGGGGCTCGCAGTCCGTGGCTCACTTCATCAACGTGACCACGCTGGTCAACCCCCTGGGCCAGCTGGAGGCCTGGAGGCCGGTGCCTGAAGGACAGGTCACCCACATGGGGGAGGGGGCTCAGGGGGGGAGTCAAGAGGCCCAGGGTCAGGGAGAGGGGGGCCGCCCCGTACAGAGCCAGCCCCCCCCCCATCAGAGCGGCTCCACACAGATGTTCAGCTACTAACAGTGAGGTGCTGGCCGCCTCACTGGGAGCAGCAGATTTGATCAAACTGTACAGAGACCCTCACCCAATGCCTCTCCGCCTGAATGTCACATGGTTTCCCCTTTTATACTGACAGTGGCTGATAATAATGAACATTATAATAAAAAAGAGAAATGGTACGTTCAGCCCAAATCACTGACACGCTGATTTACGTTTCAAACCAAAGCAACATGTGGAACATTGAAATGCCTTACCAGCTTTCTTAAAACGTGCATGTTTTCAAGATACATTTGCTGCTTGAAATATGAAAATATACTACCACTTATTCCTAAAGTGTCCCATCCAAATGTTATTTTTGAATGCTGTCAACTGTAATTATTGTGGAACCGCTGGAAAGAATACTGGAGTTTTTGTACTGTTATTTTGTAAACAAAATTCCTCTTTAAATGTTTATTTGATTAGTCTTCATTTCATTTGAGATTGTGTGGAACAGTTCTAACTGCTACTTACAAGCGGCATGTCACAAGGCACCTGAATCCTGACTGAGCAGGTGTTAATGGAACGAATGGATCAGAAAGGAAGAATGAACAAACAGCTGAATCTCTAAAAGATGATTTCTGAAGACATATCCTCCAGAGACATGAATCCGAACAGATCACAGCATCCACAGCAGAATGAAAGCATTCCAATCCATAGTAGGAAAATAAACCGGGCCTCATGGAAGAAATGATTAGACTTTCACACTAAGA
This sequence comes from Notothenia rossii, assembly GCF_949606895.1. Classification (NCBI taxonomy): domain Eukaryota; kingdom Metazoa; phylum Chordata; class Actinopteri; order Perciformes; family Nototheniidae; genus Notothenia; species Notothenia rossii. The sequence goes on from NC_136907.1 coordinate 31,351,008, forward strand.
CTAATGTTTACTAAATAGAAATTCTCTTGTTTTTTTATGTGGTACACATTTTTATACTTTATTCTCAAATTTATTTTCTTCACCATTTTGTATTTTAAGAGGAAATGCACAAAACTCTGAAGTTGTCTTTATTTTGTTAACTCTGTATTGGGGTGTCATATTTAGTTATGGACTCTATTGGTTTTCTTTTCTATCAGATTCTCATCACCTGCATCATGATAATCAGAAACCGTTTGATTTCTAAATCAACGCGGCTGACCTGGGTGTTGTCCTCCTGTAAGCAGAGGTTGCTGTTCTGTGAAACAGATTAAGGTATGAAGCGTGAAGGAATGTTCAACAGACAGATATAAAAATTGTCCTTTAAGAATAAAAGCAGTGGAAGGGAGATCCAGAGACAAACTGTATGCTGACTGGAGTCAAATATTAAAACAAAACTGGTATACTTTTGGTATGTTCACATTTAGAGATGTCAAAAACTGTGGCAACAACACAATGGATAACCTTTAACAATTTAATATTTAACAAGTACTCCACATTCAGTCCCTACATACTTTTCAGATCTAATGTTTAAACAGCTGGTTTTAGAGCAGGGAGAAATGTTTCATCTAGCATGTACCTCCACTGAAAAGAAGGATAAAGTAACATTAGTAATATTGTGGCTTTGTTTTTATGAATATATTTTCATAAATATATGTAGTTGCAGGTTCAGCACTCATCATTGCTCATCATGATCTACTATGACATGTCCAGTAGATGGTGCTAAAGACATTTCAGAGGGTCAAATGTGACAGTAAGAATAGTTTTAAAATATTCACCATTACTTGAGTAAAATACTTCCAATAGAACTCTTGAACAGTGAAGAAAACCCCCAAATAAAATATAATTTAAAAAAGGTCCAGCACATCGGTGAATCAGCAGCTCAGTATTAATGTAATGGAGATGATTAAAGAGCCATTTCCTGAACATCAGCAGCTGATTTCCGGGGTCCTTTGTTTGGCCACACACAAGCTCAAAGAAGAAACTCAATAAATGGTGCGATAAACCAAACACTTTGGAAATGCTGCACAACAAATAAGAAGCCAGCACATACCTGAGCTGCATGCTGCCACACGCTCAGATTCACTGTGTGGCGTTCAAAATCAACTGAGCTTTGTTTATCTGACAATCATTGACAGAAAGAGAAAGTATTCAAAACATTTACTTGAGTAAAAGTACCAAAAAAAGACTTATTACAAGGAAATGTTAGGCATGAGAAAAAGTGCAGAAGTATCAGCAACAACATCTTAAAGTATATATTGAAAGTGAAAGTACTCATGATGCAGAATGGCTAGTACTACTAGATAACCATATATAAGGACCATTATAATTAAGGATGTGAGCAGCCATTTTGTCATTGGTCAACATGGAGCTGAATATACTTTTAATCTCTAATAATATATCATATTGTGTGTGTAAAAATTTAATTTAAAAAGTGAATGGTAACAGAAGCTATCAAATAGATAAAGCAAAATAAAAAGTTAGATATTTTCTCTGAAATGCAAGTAGGCTACTCAAAATTGCAATAATGAGGATCCAAAAAAAGGTAGCTGTATTCACTTAATTACATAAAAGAGATGTAATCAGATTACTGTTACATTTTAAAAAAAAAATGGATTACTATCCAGATTACAGTGTTAGTAAAACCTAAAAAGATCATATAGTGTTCGTTGTAAAGGATCAGATGTTCTCTCTTCTCTGTAAGCTGTACTGTTCTGTAGGCTAATACTTTAAGTGTGAATCTATACGTCTACGGCCTGAATCTGCTTTATGGTTTTCACTTTCTTTGCTTCATTTGTTCTGTTTTTAATTCAGCAGGTGAACCTATATGTTCATTAAATAGAGCTTAAATGTGTGTGTTAAACTCAAATGGAGCATTTCCTGTTAGCTCAGATTTTATTTCTGCTTTTTCAAACTGTAGTATGTGCTCATGTGTTTCAGTGTTAGTGTATGGCTACTGGCTGCTGACTGAATATGCTGAGTGAAAGGAAGTTTTTCCTAGGAAATCAATTCTGATCCTAAATGGTTTTCTCTTTTCTAAGGGTACAATGTTCTGTTGTCTTACATAATACACTTCATCAAAAACCATCTTGTTTTTATTCATTTTTCTCTTGTATTTATTTGCATTGCATTTTATATTTAAGTAATCCAAAAGTAACTGAAAGTAATCTGGTTACATTACTTTTATATTTTCATATTTAGATTAGGTTACTGATTTCTTCCTGAATTTTGACAGGTAACTAGAAATTGTAACACAATGCATTTTTTAAGTAACCCCCTCTAACTCTGCAGGTACATTACTAGACTAAATGTACTTAGTTACTTTCCACTATAGCTGTTTGTATACATTTTATAATCCATCATTGACTTTTAAGATTATGAATGTGTCCCTCATGCTGACTGATGCTTCAGACCTGTAGAGCTCCAACAGAAGAAGTGAGGTGAGGAGTGGACGCTCCTGATTTACTCTAAAACGTGCTCTGATGAAAGCTCCATTCTCATGGATCAGCAGGTGTGATGCTGCCCCTCAGATCATTTACACTTCTTATGGGGGGGGGGGCTCGTTCACACCGCCCGGCACTTTCACTTGCTATCTGCTGTTCATGGTAATGTGTGTGTGTCTGCAAAGTGTGTGTCTGCAGAGTGTGTGTGTGTGTGTGTGTGTGTGTGTGTGTGTGTGTGTGTGTGTGTGTGTGTGTGTGTGTGTGTGTGTACAGTGTGTGCCTGCAGAGTGTGTGTGTGTGTGTGTGTGTGTGTGTGTGTGTGTGTGTGCACAGTGTGTGCCTGCAGTGTGTGTGTGTGTGTGTGTGTGTGTGTGTGTGTGTGTGTGTGTGTGTGTGTGTGTGTGTGTGTGTGTGTGTGTGTGTGTGTGTGTGTGTGTGTGTGTGTGTGTGTGTGTGTACAGTGTGTGCCTGCAGAGTGTGTGTGTGTGTGTGTGTGTGTGTGTGTGTGTGTGTGTGTGTGTGTGTGTGTGTGTGTGTGTGTGTGTGTGTGTGTGTGTGTGTGTGTGTCCGGAGAGAGAGAGTGTGTGGGTGTGTGTGTGTGTGTGTGTGTGTGTGTGTGTGTGTGTGTGTGTGTGTGTGTGTGTGTGTGTGTGTGTGTGTGTCCGGAGAGAGTGTGTGTGTGTGTGTGTGTGTGTGTGTGTGTGTGTGTGTGTGTGTGTGTGTGTGTGTGTGTGTGTGTGTGTGTGTGTGTGTCTGGAGAGAGAGAGTGTGTGTGTGTGTGTGTGTGTGTGTGTGTGTGTGTGTGTGTGTGTGTGTGTGTACAGTGTGTGCCTGTAGAGTGTGTGTGTGTGTGTGTGTGTGTGTGTGTGTGTGTGTGTGTGTGTGTGTGTGTGTGTGTGTGTGTGTGTGTGTGTGTGTCCGGAGAGAGAGTGTGTGTGTGTGTGTGTGTGTGTGTGTGTGTGTGTGTGTGTGTGTGTGTGTGTACAGTGTGTGCCTGCAGAGTGTGTGTGTGTGTGTGTGTGTGTGTGTGTGTGTGTGTGTGTGTGTGTGTGTGTGTGTGTGTGTGTGTGTGTGTGTGTGTGTGTGTGTGTGTGTGTGTGTACAGAGTGTGTGTCTGCAGTGTGTAGTGTACAGAGTGTGTGTCTGCAGAGTGTGTGTGTAGTGTACAGTGTGTGTGTGTGTGTGTACAGAGTGTGTGTCTGCAGTGTGTAGTGTACAGAGTGTGTGTCTGCAGAGTGTGTGTAGTGTACAGAGTGTGTGTGTGTACAGAGTGTGTGTCTGCAGTGTGTAGTGTACAGAGTGTGTGTCTGCAGAGTGTGTGTGTAGTGTACAGAGTGTGTATCTGCAGAGTGTGTGTATCAGAGCCTCAGGGGACACTGATCTGAGTGCAGTGACAAGATCCAGCAGCCTGTTCCTCATCGACCAATCAGATCTGCTTATTCTCTCAACTGATGACATATTTACTTGAATAGCACGTCCTTCCAGTTTGCTATTTAAATCTGCGGGGGGGGGGGGGGCTATGATGAGATAACGTGTTAGGTCGGTAAAAAGTAGGTGAATAGAGAGGAAGGCTTTTAGTGACTGACCACAAAGCCAACATTACAGAATAAATACCTGTATTTGTGAAGAGACATTAAGTGTGTGGATCCACTTTTATGGTTCACACCAGAGATGGAATGTAACAAAGTACATTTACTCAAGTATTTTACACATTTAAGGTCCTTGTCATTTACTTGAGTATTTTCTTTTCATGACACTTTATACTGTACTTCAGCTCCACTTGGAACATACGTGTTACCTTACTTCATTCATTTTACAGCTTTAGTTACTAGTTACTTTCTGGATAAAAATTCTTGCAAGAGTTTATACAAATATAATATTTGATTATAAACTAAACTAGACAACAGTCTGCACAAGAACAGATTGGTCGTATAATCAACTATCCAAATGAAAAATAATGAATAAGCCTCCATGTCATGTCCGTCATTTTCTATTTTCTTTGAAATTGTTTTGATTTTTTTACGATGTATCTTTTTTATTTAATTTAGATGTTTCTGTCTTTGGAAGTTTTACATTAAATACTTTTACTACATTTCGGAATTTGACTTACTGACTTTTATTAAAGAAATAATTTCCAATGCAGGACTTTGACTTCTAACAGAGTGGTGTTATTACTTTTACCTTAAGAGCTTTACAGTCATTTTTTATTATTACATTATTACATGTTACTTGTTAGACGCTTTTATCCAAAGCGACTTACATACTCAGTACTGTGGGAAATCCCCACAGGAGCAATTTGGGGTGAAGTGTCTCAGGGACACAACGACATGTTGACTGCAGTGGGGTTTGAACCTGTGACCCCCTGATCCGAACACCAACGCACTACCCACTACACTACACGCCTCCACTTACATGTAGATCATACATGGCCATCTCGTCAATCAAAACATTTGACATGCACATTGAAGAAAATGCAAACAGACTCCCAGGCCGAGAAACAAGCACTGGAAACATCTGGGAAGGTCATCACGTAACTGAGCAATCCAAAGAGATGCTCGAGAAAATAGGGAGGGTGGGGTCAGAGAGGGTTTGAATATTTTAGAAGAGCAAAGTGTATCTATTCACTTGTTCTGATCATGAGTCTCTACACCGAGCCAGGTGATTGGATGGACAGTCAAACCTCTGATCCTACATCAGGTATACCATCATTAAAGTAATATCCGATGAGGGGGCCAGGGTGCTCTGGTCCCTCAGAGGGTCCTCGTCACTCATGATGTATCTTTAATATCTGCCTAGAATATTTACCATTGTGTACCATTTTCCTTTTTTATTTAAACATTATATTTTCTAACATTTGGACTGTCGATTTTGTAAATGTATTATCTTTTCTAATAATATAACCTCTCCCCAAGGTTTATTCAGTTTGTCCCCATTAACTGTTGGGTAACTTTATTCTTTGAGATGGTAGGGTTTTGCACTCTGAGGGGAGGATCAAAAAATAAATGCAGTCAGGTGTTAGTTTTAATTAAAGAAATTATCGACACCCCCCCCCCCCCCCCCCCCCCTGCCAAAACAACTGTTGCGCAATCCATACGTTTAACCATGAGCCCCATGCTGCCTCAGTGATACTGAAGCAGGTGTTCCATACCTTTTGTGAGATATTAGGGCCTAAAGACATCTGATGTCTCACTATCAGAGAATATTTGTTTGTGTACGCTTATATCTATGTAATCTTATCAAACAGAACAATCTGAGATACGGCTGCTTTAACCTCCATTACATTCTTGTTTAAAGAGAAGTGAAAAATTAATAATTTACAGTCTCACCAGAGGACGCAGCTCCATGGCTGCTCTCCTTCCTTTGACACTCATCTGAAATGATGTGAAATTCCCTGTCATGACAATCCTCAGCTGTGAGAGAGTTTCTGCTGAGAAGATGAGTCCACACAATCCCAAAAGCATGTGGTCAATATCACATAATAACCCACCTATTGTTCAGATGTACTCCCTGCTCCTACCTCAGGGGGCTTTAGGAGGGTAATGGTGTGCAGCGAGACAAATGGAATGATACATTCCTGGGTTTATGGACTCCGGCTTAATGCAGAGACTGTTATCTTCTTTTCATGGCAGAGATCTGAGATATCTGGGGACTGTAGGGCATCTGAAAACAACCCTTTAGGCAGCCAGCATGGTGCCTTGTCTTGTTCAAGTGTTCAAACTCTTCTGTTTGAGAACCAGGAAGTGGTGTCAGGAAACAGCTCCATGCAGGCCCAACCCCTTTTTTCACCTGAGAAGAAGGAGGGGCCCCACTGAGGGGAAAACAAGGAAGAGCTCACAAGCAAGCAGCAGTTCAGTGTCCAGTGTTCAGTGTTCACTGTTCACTTGCCCAGATTGTGCCTTGGAGACGGATAAAAGAGGAGTTTGCCCTGCTGGTGGGTCACTCGACACGGATATGGACGCCCAGGATTCTCCACATGGGAATATGGGGCTGTTAAGGACCTTTGACTCCTCCATGTTTGACAGCTGGGAGAAAATAGGCTCAGGTGGATTTGGACAAGTATACAAAGTCAGGCACGTACAGTGGAAAACATGGCTGGCTATCAAGTGCCCTCCCTGCCTTCATATGGATGACAAGTGAGTTATGGCTGTTGTGCCACATGGATTCTCTTTAAACTGATGAACCACAATTTCAAACTGTCTTCTCCCGGCTCTGTTCTGTTAGTTTCCTTCATGAGGGGCCACACAGGAGGCAGACAGAGGCTTATATTGTGACTGTGTTGGTGAGAAGTCATTCAGTGAGTGCCTGTGAGCCCTTGAGAGGTGAATACCAGGGAATGTGTGACTCACCTGCTGCTGGTCCGGGCACACAGTGCGGCTGTACAGGGGCCAAAGCAGAAAGCAGGGGCCATGTTTAGCTTTCTAGACACTGTGAGGTTGTGTTTGAGGGACCACTGACATGTTGATTTCTCCCCCTGGCAAAAGTAAGCCACATTGCTCCGGGCCATAGCTGTTTACTTCTATTCTAACAAGACCCAAACATGAAAGGTTCACTGCTGGTTTCCCCAATCAACAGACAGGGTTTCTCCATGGAATACTGGGAGGTGATTTCAATTAATGTAAATGTCAGAAAGGTGGTCTTTTCCCCCAGGCAATGCTCGGGTTGCTCAACCCTCTTGGATTTTGCATAACCATGACTCATGATTTTGCTCTGCACAGATCCCTACAAAAAAGACGATTTATGATTCTATATTTTGGAACTGTTTGTGTGAGATAACAATCTAATGGAAATTTCCATTCTTCTTGACTTTGTGTGTACACATTGTTCATCTGTGGGCTTCACATCTATTATCAATATTATATCACTAAAACCTTCCGTGTTTAATCCTCTCAGAACCTGTGGTGCAACTTAAAGCCTCGCCGAACCTGAACCACAGATGTTATCATCCCCAAACATCTGCAAAGTAAACAGTGGTTTGACTGCAGCCTTCATTGACCCGCGCATATCACCAGCAGCAGGGACTCAAAGCCACCTTTGTCTCCTGCTGCTGTGTGGCACACACAATTCAAGAAGCCGTAAAACAGGTCTTACAGGGCCTGTCTGTTAAAACGGGACATTGTTTGGTTCTGAGGGTGCTGCTGAGGAGCACTTCGGATTGGATGAAGAATTTAGCAAACAAGTGCTTTCCCATTCTCCCATGTCATGTGTGATTATTCCTGCCTGGCAGACTTGGGGGATTTGCCTCCTTCACTTGTACTGTGTATAAAGGACAATTATAGGCAGGCTCCCTTCTATAGACCATGTTAGTAACCTGATGCATGTCGCTACTAATAGACCCCTAGGCATCTAATTTCATTTTATTCATGGTGGACATATAGAGTTCTCCCCTGGCTCACCAGTGATATATCTTCCTCTCATCTACTTCATTAAGGGTTTGCATTTTTAGGCTTGTTCGCTGAGGTCATGAATGACCTGCCCGGTTGTGTGTGAGGTAGGCCGGCAGGGCCAGTGCACTGATAAAGAGAGCTGTGCAAAGGTTGAGCAACAGAAAAAGAGCTCTGTCAGGCCGGCTGGCTGCCTGATGCATTCCAGGCCGGCCACAATGTCCTGGAGGCCTCAGAAGAGCCAAGAGCACAATCCACAATCTTGATCTGAGCAGTGGTAAATCAATAACAGATGTCTGGGGGGTCACACTCTGACACAGCTCTGAGGGGAATGCCAGTAAACATTCTGCTGTGAGTTCAGCAAGCATTACATCGTGTGCTGGAATCTGTGTTAGGACAAAAGTATTGCCAAATATTACAGCTCAATGAGTAGGACGACCTCACACTTACCAGATTACTGTTTTACGAGAAGGTTGATAAGTACCTGTGTGAAAATGTATGTGGTTAAAAACAATCTAACCTACATAACATAAAACTGTGTTTCAGTTTTGTTTTTAAAATGACAGTCCCTCCAGCAGAAGAGCATGATTCAATGGTGCCACTCACATTTCACTTTGTGTATCCTTTTTTAAAACCCAGGGACCGTTCAGAGCTACTGGAGGAGGCTAAGAAGATGGAGGCAGCCAAGTTCCGCTACATCCTGCCTGTGTACGGGATCTGTGCGGACCCCCAGGGCCTGGTCATGGAGTACATGGAGACGGGCTCCCTGGAGACCCTGCTGGCCACCGAGCCGCTGCCCTGGGAGCTGCGCTTCCGCATCATCCACGAGACGGCGGTGGGGATGAACTTCCTGCACTGCATGAACCCCCCCCTGCTCCACCTGGACCTGAAGCCGGCCAACATCCTGCTGGACGCTCACTATCACGTCAAGGTACAGAGATTATCACTGAGTGGTGCCTCTGAAGTGATTTTCTTCTGCCTCCATTGAGTTCATTATGAAATTAGTGACACCAAAGGTTATTATCATATTCTGCTGGTACTGTGAACATATCTGAAATATTTGTAATATTATTACATGATATTTTGCACACAGAAGATTGCATAAAATCGAGTTAATGAAAATATTATAAATGTTAACTACCCTCAACTTAAAAGAAAAAAACTAAAAGAATAACCAAAAAAGGAAAGAAAAGAAAGCTAACAAAAATAAATACAGACAAAAAGAGCAGAAAACTCACCAATCTGTTAACATTACTAATTTAATCAAAATCATGAATTATTATAATTGTTTTCATGTTTTGAATCATAGTTTAAGGATGTAATGTTTGGTGGTTGAGGATTGCCATGAAGTTATATCACAGTCTTCTTTGTTATAAAGCTGGATTTCAGTTTAAAGGAATGTCAGCCATGAGGAGGTTTGCTATTCCTTTTTATCCATTTTCATTTGGCAGCCCAGCACACGCTCTGGGCAGACAGTGTCTATCAGCCTCTGTCCAACCTCAGAGCAGCTCAACTGTACTGAGAGCGATGGGTGGGAACTGTCATTTCTGGAGTTTGATATGTGGATGTAAACACCTCACCGGGCTAGTCCAGACAGGATTAATTCAGCTCCTATTAAAGCTCCCTCTGTCAGTGTGTGCCTGAAAGAGTGTGGGCGTGCACTCTGAAACGTGAAGGGCCTCTCCTCTCTGCAGGCTGGGACACGGCTGCCCGCATCATACACTGAGTGCTCATAATGGAGCTCAGTGGGCAGACTTAGTCATCAGTGTCACACTGCTTCCTGAGAAAATGCTGCTGGGTGCTCTGTTTGAGGGTCTTATCTGATCTCTCTCTGTCTCAGATATCTGATTTTGGCCTGGCCCGCTGGAACGGCCTGTCTCGGGCTGATGACATCAGCAGAGACGGCTTCTGCGGCACCATTGCCTACCTGCCGCCTGAGAGCATAATTGAGAAGGACAGAGCGTCGGACACCAAGCATGATGTATACAGGTTTGTTTTTCAGCACTCTTTCTGTGTCAATGCAGGTTTTTCCTGACTGTCGGCCTTTTCCCTTTAATGAATCACTGTTATTAATCACATCAAGGAGATGGAGTAGCCAATTACTTATACCATGTTTAACATTACTGAAGACAGATGCATTTTATTTTCTTACAAAGTTTTAGTTAAAGGGGAACATATATTTATAACCACATTTACATTAAATTATTTTTGACAAACTGACAGCACTGGTTTAATCAGGGAGCATAAGCTACAGTATTTCAGCTTCATATTTAAAATGTGTTTGGCAGCATTATGTCTGAGCTTTTCTTTGTACTGACATCTCTTAATTTTCTTTTGCCTCTATTCCAGTTTCTCCATAGTCATCTGGGGGATTCTCACACAGAAGAAACCCTACCAAGGTGAGACTTGCATGAAAACAATAAGGATTTCCTTAGAGGCCAACAAAAACAAAACAACAAGTATAAATAATGATAGTAACTGAACATATTGATAGACTTCTTGATAAGGTCTGGTTTATTTTTTATTTTTTAATGAATGATTTATGGCAACACGTAATTAACAAGACAAAAGTCTACAGTGATGCTAGCCGCTATGGAGCTGAACTCCGGCACAGTGGTGCTTCAAAGATGAATGCTAACACTAGCATGCTAACATGCTCACAATGACAATGTTGACATGCTGAAAAGAGGTATGATATTAACCATGGTCGTAATCTTAGATTAATACGTTAGCATGCTAACATTTGGAACTTAACAATTGCACAAAGTGTAGGTAAGGATGATGGGAATGTTATTAGTTTTGTTTGATACATATTTCACATCATAAATATCCATCTCATGGTTACGCTAGAGCTTGACCACACCAAGTCAGAGGATCACCAAAGTCAGCAGAATCGTCTTCTGGGGGAAATTAATGTCTGTACACAATATCGCACAACCCAGAGACATTACAGTCTACATCGACATAGTTATACTGCTGCCACAGCAAACATTGCTATTATTAGTCACATTGTAGGGACTACAGATGGCTGTAAATCATTACAATTACCTTTTTTAAGGTAAAAAATTGTAGGTGCTTATTTGTTTACTCTTTGAATTCCAAAGCAGGCAGTTGGGCAGGGTATATTTTCTCCCAGGCATATCAGGTAGCCGTTCTCTTCAAGGTATTTGGCTCCTTTAAAGCCCAGCAAAGGATCCCAGGTTGGCACTGGCACCGCCTCTGTTGATCCAGACATAATTAAAAAGTTAAAAAGTGGCCTGGTTACCATCCCATTCCTTCTTCCTCCTCCACCTGCAAAGGGTATTATGGTTACAAAAGGAGGTGAAGTACCAGTGATTAAGGCCTCCACCTGTTTGTTCTGAATCATTGACATGGCTGATCCCACAGTCAGATAGAAAAAGGCCAGGGCAGGAACTCTTGAGAGCTTTTAACGTGGGAAACAACATTGGTCACACACTGCCTTATCTGAGCATGTGGGAAGGTGGGGATAAAGGTTACCATGTATATCTGCACCGGCTCCTACCAGCGCCTTATTATGTCATCATATATTACTTATTTTTTTCAAATATAGCCTGAAATATAAGTGACGAAACTGAAGTACCGGTATCTTATTTTCTTTTGCTAGGTGAGAACAATATCCTTCAGATCATGGTGAAGGTTGTGAAGGGGGTGCGTCCAGACCTGGCTGCTGTGCCGCGCTGCCGGCCCTCGGCCTGCACTGGGTTCCTGAGCCTCATGCAGCGCTGCTGGACCACAAACCCGGACGCCAGACCCAGCTTCCAGGGTGAGTTGTGCCTCTTTACTCACAATAAACTGTGGGTGTTATAGTCTTTATCTTTTATTTGTTACAATAGTCTTTCCATTTGTTTTTGTAATAGTAATATTTTTTGCTCTTTATATTTAAAATAAATGGCGTATTTTTCTTTCTGTGTCTTTGTATGCACCATTTATACCAGAGCAAATTATAGTATCGGTTTTAACCATTATATTAAAAAGAAAATGAAATATTTATGTGACGTTAATGATGCACAGTTGATTAAATGGTGTACATCTTAAATAATTAGGTTATAGTTTCTATAAGGCTCTCTTCACATGACTTCACAAGACATTAATTTGCCAAAATAGAGACAAATACGCACAATAAACAAAGTAAAAGAGGAAGTGACTGATAGCATTCTTTTTTTCTTTCTGCGTTGCTCAATAGATACAGCAATAATATAGGTGTGTAAATTATTTTGGCAACACTAATTAGGTATTAGAAATCACATATTGTACCAGCCTCTGGCAAATGAAGAACATCAATCTCAAACACAGTGATCCTGTTCCTTTAGCTAAACACAACATTAGCATAATATATAATTACACAGGCCAGTTTAATATATGATATTCTTTCTCCTAACTTAAGCTTTCCATTCCTCTTGTATACCCTAATCTATCCCTGCTATCACTGAAACATGACACAGAGCTGTTTCCTTCCAGAAATCACATCTGAAGCTGAGGATCTCTGCTCTAAACCTCAAGAGGAGACCAGGACACCAACCCCGTCAACATCAGAGCCAGAGCCCAAGACCCCCAACGCTCTCACCAGTGACCAGGTAACACATGACCAAAGCCACTAAGGATGGAAGAAGTATTGTGTGTTATTGTCCGCTTTGTTCAAGCATAGTACAGTAGATCATGTAAAGCTCCGTTTCCAATGGGGATAAACAGCTGAAGTGATTATCCACTTCATATTTTCTTGTTTTACTTCTCCATTGTTCTTCTTAAAGCTTTAACAAACAGACTGATTGCTTTCTCATTTAATGTGTTACTAAACACTCAGACACTGAGCGGCTTATCTCTTTATTGCTCCAGACATGACTATGACTTTTTGCGTCACATGTTGTGTAAATGTTTGATCCTAAACAGTAGTTGCCTCACAAATCAGGAATGTTGACAGATGGGATTGTTTGGACTCCTTGCTGCTTCTTCATTTCCTTTGAACTTGCTGTGTACGTGACTAGAGGTGAACTTCCTGTAAGGGACAGGCGACAGCTGTTAATCAATAATATCCGGACAGAAGACAGGCTGTTGTGAACTTCCGTATGTGTTGACTTTAAAGGACTTTATGAAACCCAAGTTCAACAAAAAAATCACAATGTCAACATTCAACAGCTCCTGTACCGAGAGCAGCTGTGTGCAAGAGCGGCAGCTTCATAACTGGGAATACACTTAATGGTACAACCCAATATGCTCATCTGGCTTTTTGTTTTACAGGTTAAAGACAACAAGATGGTGCGTCCAAAGTCAGCCATGTTGCCGGAAAAAGATTACAGCCTGTCGGAGCTGTTGAGCCAGGTGGATTCTGGGATCTCGAGGAGCTTTGATCGACTAAAGGAGGAAGGTTGCCACAGCAAGGAGAACACATGCAAGAGGCTGTCTGGCATTTCGTCAGCTGATTCAGCCTTCTCCTCCCAAGACTCCATCACGCTGTCTTTTGAGAAAGAAAACACATGTGGTAAGAGCTAATCATAAACTATGAAGTGTAACTTTTAGGGTTAGTCATTCATGCAGAAATGCAAGAGACCATCGCCTGCTGAGGCGATATTATTGCGGGCATGGCCAAATTTGGTCAGACGCACATCTTTGCTATTTGTTTGTCGCCAATCAAACATCCTTACACTTGCATAGAATTGAAGTGATGTGATAAATAATCACTTAAGTTCATTTTGCGCATGTGTGACCGTGCCATTATTCGTGTAAACTTAAAGTACTACAGAAACCTTATTACTAGATTTTTTTTTTGTCTCAATCCTTTTACTTCTTACCACCTAGATTCTGCTGACGTCCAGAGGCGTAAGCTGTGTGAGGCCATCAGGACCAAAGACACTGCCAAGCTGATGAAGATCCTCCAGCCTCAGGATGTGGATCTTACCCTAGAGGGAGGAGGCAGTCTGCTCCACCACGCCGTCACTCTGGGCAATGAGGAGGCCATCAAGTTCCTCCTCCTGAACAATGCCAATCCCAACTTTGCAAATGCTCGTGGCTCCACCCCCCTGCACCTGGCCACAGAGAAGCACCTGAAGTCCCTGGCAGAACTTCTGCTTGGTCGGCGCAGTACCAACATTAATGCCAAGGATGAGGACCAGTACACAGCGCTGCACTGGGCTGCCCAGATCGGGGACGAGGCCATCACACGGCTGCTGCTGGACCGGGGGGCGGCCATCAACGAGACCGATGGCCAGGGACGCACGCCGGCTCATGTGGCATGCCAGCACGGCCAGGAGAACGTCATCCGGGTGCTGCTGAGCAGGGGGGTTGATGTACGGATCAGGGGTAAGGACAACTGGACGGCACTCCACTTTGCTTCCTGGCAAGGACATCTTGGCATCGTCAAGCTGCTGGTCAAGCAGGCCGGCAGCGACGTGAACGGGCAGACCACAGACGGCCGCACTCCGCTGCATCTGGCTTCCTACAGGGGCCATTACCGGGTAGCACGGATCCTTATTGAACTAGGAGCGGACATCCATATGACGTCCGCTGGGTTAAATGCTCCCCTGCACGTGGCGGCAGAGACAGGTCACACCAGCACCTCCCGCCTCCTGATCAAACACAAGGCAGATATTCTCGCACACAACGCTCACGGACTCACTCCTCTCCACCTCGCCTCACAGCGAGGACATCTGGCCACAGTCAAGATGTTGATAGAAGAGGGGGCGGACCCCGAGAGTTCCAACCAGGCCCTACGCACTCCCTGCCACCTGGCAGCCGAGAACGGACACTGTGAAGTCCTGAAAGAGCTGCTCCTCCACTGTCCAGATGGTGGCGCTGTGCTGGACGAGCAGGGCCTCAGTCCGTTACACCTGGCAGTACAGGGGGGGTACTCAAACATCATCACAATGCTGCTGCCCCAGGACAGCCAGGACCTGGTTGCTACAAGCCCAGTGCAGGCAGCAGCTGATCCGCCCGCTCCTATGGAGGTGAAGCTGCCTCAGAGGAAGGTCGTCATCCTCAAACTGACGGAGCACAAAGACTGCCCACAGCCCAGCAGCTCACAGTGTGCCTCCGCCCCCTGCTAACAAGAGCAGAGGCCCTGCCTGTACAGAACTCTCTTCCATGTCATTTTTATACTTTTTAAGAACGTTTTTGGGACTTTAAAGCCTTTTCAGCACTGTAGGTTATCCTTATGGCCAGAAAAGCTTGAATGTAAATATGTACACTGTGAATAGAAAGCATAAAAAACATTGTGTGTTTGGATTTTAACTTTTTTACTTAACAAGCTAATTTTTTTTACTTTACCAGCATCAGCATCAGAGTTATGATTAGGAAAACCATGAGCTTGATAGAGGGTTTCACTGAACCGTACTGCAGCTGGTATGCCTGTAAATCTTATTTAAGAGATCACAAACATCGCTCACAAGCTTTACTAGGGGTATGCTGTAGATCATCAGAGCCATTGCATTAATGAAAAACATTATTTCAGTGTTCTTAACCTGTTACATATCAGTGCTGGATCATCCATTAAAACATTGGAAACCTTAATTTTGTTTGACCTTTTTTCATATTGGTAAGTTTTCAAGGCGCAGGTGTGTCAGTTTTAAAACCACAATAATGAAATGCTATTCAAGACGCAAATATGCAAACATACTGTTTGTGCAATAATACGTAAAAACAGATGTCGAACACCTAAGAGGGCAAAACTAAAACTAACTATATTTACAAAGGATGACATGAAACAATTGCAAAAGCTTATTCCTTGCACTTCTTTTTTCTTGAGTATTTTAGTATTTTTCTTTTTCAAATGTTTGATTTGTAGTTGAGCAATTGTTTTATTTAGTCATAACTGGAAGTATAACCATTTTAATTCCAATCCAATTTGGTGTCCGAAAATGGGGACAAACATTTTGATACAACCAAGATTTACCAATGTTAAAGGGGCCTATTCTGCTGATGGGCAGCTTCATATCAGTATATAGTGTCTCAACTGGGACATGTCTCCATGCTTTAATGTTCAAAAAGCTCTTTCTTGTTCTCATACTGCCTGTGCTGCAGCACCTCTTTTCACCCTCTGTCTGAAACCAGAGCCCAGTCTGCTCTGATTGGTTAGCTGGCTGGCTGGTAGTGTGTTGGAGAGAAACTCCCTCTGGAGGGAACGGGGATTTTAGCCTTTGCAGACTATTTACATGCACTAAAACCTATAATATACACTGCAGGAAAGGGAAAACTATAAAAAGCACAATAGGCCCCCTTTAATGTCACACTGAGGATGAAAAGACTCTCCCACTCCACAACATACTCTATTTTCTTGTCACTATTTAAAGTTGTACTGGTTTTCCAAATAAGTAAAAGTATATATTGAGAACTTTCTCTCAACATGTCCTGTCCATGCAGGGTTGTTGGAGACAGATCTGGTTTCAGAGTCTGTCAGTGAGTCTCAGAGTTTGTTCTGCCACTGCTCCACCTGCATGAGAGCTGGAATGATCTGCCTTGATGTCAGGCGGAGTTGGCATGTCTGCATCTGCATCCTTACCTGTAGTATTATTATTATGTCTCCAGACCCCACAGAGCACGCTCAGGTTGGCACAGAGCATGGGAACTGCCCCCGAGGGGGATCACAGGCTGCAGGATGATGGATGAGTGATAAGGGGTGCTGCAGTTCTACCTGCAACTCCAGCCTGTTGGCTAATTCTTTAGACTACTTCAGCTTTTCATCACTCACTTAAACCAACATGCCATGCCGCCTCTGACGCCTCAAGGGCTCGTTTTTTTGTAATCTGAGAAATTGAGTACGGGTGCTTTAATTGTCTTGTTTTTATAGCTCGTGTTTGCGGAGTGTCAGAAAAGAGCTGGTGAGATGTGTATAATCTGAGGGTGCCTGGGTTGTGTACAGCAGTTTGTCCTGCCTGTTCCTGGTGACCTGCCTCAGATCCAGCTATGGGGAAGACAATAGCCATGCTGTTGACTAATCTCAGCTTCCATCTCCTGTCAAGACTGCTGTTGTCTTTAATGGACTGGTAGGTTAGTGTCATACAGTAACTTACAGTGGTGTTTTTTTCCTTCTGGGCTACAGAATGACTGACTGCAATAAACTAGGTGAAAGGTCATTTAAACCACCAGTTTCCGACTACCGTAACATGTCAAATGTAACACTAACAGATCATTGGAAACTCAGATATTGCAAAGAAATAAACTGAATGACAGCACAAATTAAAAATAAGATAAGTATTTTTTATTGATTCCATGTTTTGCATTTATGTAGTTTTAAAAGAGACACAAATTGAAATCTATTTAGATATTTTTTAAATGACGTAACAATTACGCCAAACAAAAAACTACAGTAATACAATTTAGCAGAAGCAACAGACTGAAGCAAAAGGGATTATTTTCCCGCAATTCGGGAGAGTATCTTTAGAATCAGAACCAGACTAAGGTTTATTGTGAAATAGGTATTCATTTACAAAGAATTTGCCTTGATGCTTGGTGATATATAAAATGTAATAAACCATTACGATTCAAACAAAGGACAACAAAAACAGTCCTGACATATTTACTTCAAACAAGCAATATAACTATAAGTGCAGCTGCATCAACACAACTTTTAAGTGCATTTTTTTTTTTATTCACTGACATAACTGAGTCATTTCCTTTTCTTTGTGGTATAAGAGTTGAGCAGGAGGAGTTTTTTTTATAACAGTAACAGAAATCTTAAGCTGGAAGGCAGACAAATTCAGAGGTACCCAGTTCTGTCGGAGAAAATATGACAGGTGACAGAGTGCTGCATCATTAGATATTAATAGTTTCCCTGGGAAAGGAAATGCACTAAAGAAATTCTGTGTGTTCGTTTTTGTTTTTTTTTAAGTTAATTTGTCTCTGGGATAGAACGTTTCTTTTTTTATTTTATTTGATTCACCTAACAAATTATTGTTGTCAACATTTCATAAATGTGATTTTTTACTTTGACAGTTATGGTTACTATTAACTCTGTAGATTACGATTTTACCGTAGACTGTAAGAAGATGTATCATCTTTTTAGAAAATATAACTTTTGTACTTTTTAGTAGAATTTCGACTACAACTTGTGAAAGAAAACATAAAAGAGGCCCTATTATGATTTGTGTAAATGACACGGTAAAACTCCTACATTTAAATGTCTTAAAGTGAAGTGTATCAAGGAGTTCAATACTCTTCCGTCTCTTTCTACATAATGATTGAATGTAATGGCTGAGCAGTCATGATGGGTGAATGAATGAGATTATCTGTATCTGAAAAGAGTCAGCAGTGAATTCATGTTGCAGTTTACATGTATTGTTATGGGTGCAGTTATCTTGACAAGCAAGGTTTTTGTGATCAGTCTGCTTCTCTGAAGATTGCAAGACTTCCTTCTTGTAAGACATGGTGTCTGGTTGCTCCCTCTTTTGTTTGACTATGATGGAGACTGAGTCATGTCTTATGGCTCAGGCAGACCAATAACAAACCCCATGAACAGGCAGAGGTGATGCAAGGCCCTTATCAAGATATAGGAAATAACAAGGTGGTTTAATGGCTGTTTCTGTAAAGGAAATCAAAGTAAAACCTTTAGAAAAGTATTGATTTATTATCTTTTCCCCACCACTCACACCTCTTTCCTTACATTTCGGTTAAAGTTCATCTGAAAATAAAAGCCGGAGCCAATGAAGTCAACATATCTTCTGCACACGGGCAGAATAGAGCTCAGAGTGCTTTGGGCTGTTTTTCTCCACACTCTTTCTTGTTGGCCTCTCCCCTTACTTTAACCTCACAGAACTGGCTGAACCAGATCTGAGGCTGAGTCTAAGACTGCGAGGCAAGCTGCAACATGTGGATGCAGCGTCAGGGTGAAAACATGGATGTGGGCGCACTCAGCATGATGAATTATAGGATTTATGGCTAACTAAGAAAAAGGTGAATACACCATTAAAATGACAGTCAATCATTAAAAACACACCACTAATTTCAGTTGATTAAGAAGAGGAAACATATTGACATATAATAATAACATAATTTAGTTTAACCAAACCATGATCAATAACTGTTGCTGAACAATCACTCAAATGTGTAATTTGGCTTCTGACGTTGTGCACTTAACTAATTGTCTAATGACATTGCATCAGAAGGGGAGAGTAGCTTCCTGTAAAGTCTGAGAACATAATATGGTGAGGTCCAAGTCCACACTGAGGGGTGGGGGGGGGGGGGTGGGGGTCCCGATCTGTCCACATGACATCAGTCTTGGCACACTTGATCCTGGCTTTGCAACAAATTGCGTGATCGTAAATGGAAATACATCTGTAAGGTAGAAGTAGTATTATGTCATATGATCTTATCTGCCTATTTGGATGGCAGTTGCAAATATACATGCGTTAACTGTATAAGGACTGATTGCAAATGATTCAATATCAGTTTAATTTGGCAGCCTGCATACACAAAGCCTGTGTGTGATTGTGTGATTTGGATACACAATGAAGGTGTCTGCACAGCAGAGGCTGCCATATGGGCCACACAAACTTAAGTCTGACCTAACTGACACAGCACATAGTGAACATGCAGCCTGCCTATTGGCTGTTTCTGCGCTGTACTCCAGGACATAGGGGGCAGATGTGGTGTAGAAAATTGACATTACTAGTGTGTAACTTGTGTGATACAGCTATATTGTGCAACCATTTATCTTCATAGTATTACAATACGAAACACTTCATTGTCCTCGTAAGGAAATTTGTTTTGGACTCAGTCCTGCAGTTCCAAAGAAGATAAACAATCCTAAATACTCCATAGTACAAGATCAAATAAAACAGCATATTCACACATGACTTACATGTACACGGTTTGCACATACAAGTTTACGCAGACAACATACTGACAGTGACGCCCTATTGCACAAATCCCATGGCCGACAATTAAACTACACATTACTTTTGTTGTATTAGATGGTATCATGTACCAAGATCATGAGAGACAGGGAGCATAACATTTTGGGCAAGCTTTTTTTTTTAACAACCTAGTTTCTTGTAGGTCTAGGATAATAAGGAGTTACCTGTCATGCATCTTTGACAAAGGGAAGAGGGAAGCTTTGGCAGTGGCAGTTGTACTGCTGCTGTTTGGCCAGGAGATGGCACACACTCTTTGAAAGAGTGATGCTAATCACTGAGTCACATTCCAGAACACTCCAGGGCATTATAATGACCTCCTTCAATGCACTTTTGTTTAAATGAGCTGTTTCCTATGATAACTTGCTACTTTTTGTTTGCTTTTGTTAATCAACAACAACAGTTTACCAAGAGCAGTTGTCATGGTGAAAATAATTATTTAATGAGGTAGAAATTATTCAGAGAAGCTCTTTTATGCCAAAGGAGCGGTGATGATTGCATAATGCATGCAATCTAGCATACATTGAGATGCAGATTGGCCTTATTTGACACTGCCATCTGCTAGATCCTGCTACAATACGACAACTCATAACACACAGGATCAACTGAACGGACAATCTGCAATCTGAATAAAATCCACGTGCATAATGTAGCCATTAGCAGCATGCCACGACAGAGGCCATAGCTGAACAATGCAGATGACAGTTCCCCCTGGGCACTGCAGAACGTTTTTTAAATAAATGCAGGGCCTTTCAATAAGATACTGACTGATGACGTGAATGGACTATATCTGATATTAGCGCACTCCATGACAATTTCACAGGCCATTCCTTTCAAATTGTATTCACAACCTAAAAAGATTGCTCCCTCACTCACTATAAGAAAAATAATAATTTTGTCAAAAATGAACAGCAAGTTTAAAACAATTGGATAATACAAATTCAGATAATTGTTCTCAAGTGGTGTCATGCAGGCCTAGCAACAAAGTCAGAACAAATGATAAGTGGGTGGATGACAACCGCTGAAAAGGTTGAATATACTGCAAATCGAAGTCTTACTGACATTTACTCATCTTAAAATCACATTGGAATTTGGACGGCCAGTATTAGACATCCAAGAAAAGTTTTGGGCTGCTATACAGTCAGACCTACATCCTTACAAGGGATGGTAGTGTTGTTAAATTCACATGTTCAACAATACCAAGTAATCCAAATATGCATATACATACTTGTATACCATGTAAAGTGATATCAGTAAATGGGTCTTTAGTTTTTGGGATATGACTTTACATTACCCAAATAAATGCAGAAATATAATTGTTTCTGGTGAGTGAAATATTTAAGGATTTGTGGTTTGCAATTATTAAAGTACTATAAAAACCTACGCAGATGCAGCATTTCAAGGCCTTTAATATTCACGGTTGGTTATACTAATATAATTTGCATGTTACCCAGTAGTAAATAAAATAATTCAGATTATTAGTACCACCTTTACCGGCTTTGAGAAGCACATGAATACATCAATAATTCTAATAAAAAATGTTGGCCAATCTGCATAACGAGTAATTTTACTTTTGGTACTTTAAGTATATTTAGATGCCAATACTGTTTTACTTTTACTTGAGTAACATTTTGAATACAGTACTTTTACTTTTACAGAATATTCGTACACTTTGGTATTTCTACTTTTACTTTCTCCAAGTACAAGATCCGAATAACTCTTTCCTCACTGTCCCCCACCTCAACAAATAGCACTCAGTTCTGGTAAGGTAAGAGGGACATAAACCTACAGTTAGCCAATCAACTGTCTGCTGCGAGGAATAACGTTTTGATTGCAGTGGATTGATGAGAAACCAACTGTTAAAGGCTGACAGAGAGTGCTGTCGGAAGTAGATCCTGGTGACATCATATTGCAGGGATTTTCTTAATTGTTGTTATTTCTCATCATCATTTAACCTCTGGGGTTGCGTGAATGACCGAGCTGCTTTTCTGTGCGTTTTGTCTGATCTTTCTATTTATTAGCCTGTGTATCACCTGTGGAATCAATAATGTATCCATATTGTAAATCCTTTAAAAAACATTAAAAAATATATAAGTCCCTAAAAAAAGAAAAAAAAGTTTGCTAAAGCTGTTATTCCCAGGGGCACAAAACCTAAAGCGTTTCAGGGGTGTCAAACTCAAGGCCCGGGGGCCAAATCCGGCCCGCGACTTTATTTAATGTGGCCCGCATGCCAAGAATATAATACGTTTATGATATGCACGTTGCCCATAAAGTATTTGTCCCACAATGCATCTTGTTTTGTGACATGACTTGCAATTATTTGCCCTAGACTTCTGCTTTCAGACTTATTTAAATATGAAGTTATTACCCTATATCCGATAATAATTCAATGCACAGGAAATTATGTATTATAATACATTATTTTATATATATTATATATTTATATAGCCCTAAAGTCACAACTGGCCCTTTAAGTGCAACCATAATTCTGATGTGGCCCGCGAATACATTTAGTTTGTACATTTAGTTTTACCTGGTTTAGGTGTTCCTTTCGCGGGAATCACCAACGTGTGACTTCAAATGAAGGAGAATAGAAACCGAACGAACGTCGAAGTCGAAGCCGAAGTCGCCTGAAGTACAGACCTGTAGCCTCATACACTGTATTTAACAAGGGGAAATACTTTACTTATATCATTTCGGATTTATTACATTCTCTTAGTAACACGGTGTACACCGTAAACTCGGAATTGTTTCTTTTATGAGAAGGGAATTTTTGGATGACGCTTGGAAGATTAACCTTGATTCAACCGTAGGGGAGTTTTTAAGGCTACTGCTTTTAAAGGGGGCTATTCGAAATAGACGTACCTTTTACAATGAAGCAATTGTATATATGCCATGATTTAAGACTTCATATGTGTTGTTTGGGTTTTGACTGTACCTAGCGTCTTCAATAACAAAAGTAAGCATGAATTAGTTCACCCCTAAATAAACTAGTGGTTCGTTCCGCTGAGATGGGAGAGAGGTTCCTGTATCTTCTTCTCTGGATTTCCCGTGACGCCCCGATGTTTGTGTACTCTGTGTCAAAGAACAGAGGGGTCCACACAAAAGGAATAGCTACCCGCAACTATACCTAAATAAAGGTGAGTTTCACAAAAGTTCTGCCCTAAATACTGCTGGCACCTTCATTTTGTTGGATAACTCGCTGTTTAACAATGCAAAAATAACGGTCACGAATCAGCCAGAGCAGAGTAACGTTACTCCAGTGTGCTGCTAGCTTCACTTGTTGTTAGCAAGCATTTGTTTTTAACGGTATAAACAGACACTCGGGTCACTGCACACTGCTTTCAGCCGAACTATCATTCAATAGATATGACATTTATAATGCCTAAAGATGAACTAATACATTATGGCGAAGGTTAACTTCTATGTAAATCCAACACTGTGAAAAGTTCAAAAGAGCCCTATTACTGAGACTGGCAGTTCTACAACAAGGTTCAGTTTGCTAGCTTGGTCTGGGCAGAATTATGGCATATTAACTTAGATTTCTATGATTTGGTGTACTGAAAGGCTGTATACAGTCGCAGATAATATCACTCCCAGTACAATTACAAACTAAAATGCTGTTGTTGTGCTTAGCTGGCTCACACTTACAGGGGTTTGGTGTTATTAAAACAGCATGCAGTTTGCCGATATGCCTCAGAACTGTTAGAACCTGCGACCTGTAGCATATGTCATTGTGTGGTCTGTGGTATGCTGCTTTTCATTTTGTGTCAAAGCTTTGTCCTCGTAGTTGTCACGGTGAAATTCATTTCCCCAAAGGGGATCAGCAACCTTGAAGAACCTTGTCTTTTAAAATATATTTTCATCTAATTGGCAAAGTAAGACCAGTAGCATTTTCAAGGGAAACATTAGAATGGCTAGAGTCAATAGCTTCTAAAATTCAATTTACAACGGCACAGATGCCAGTTTAGAGATTATTTTTGATGTGATATTGCCACACTCATATGATTGAATGTGTTGTGGGTAAATCTACACAGAAGCTGATACTTATCCACATCCATCTTTATTTCCTTCTGCATTCTGACGGTTCACACTTTTTTGCCTTGATATTACACAACTAACCAAATGGGGTTTCCCACAGGTAGTTTTGAATACTGTCTTTGGTTTCAAGTATTTTATTCTGAAAACTCAGACTAGAGATGGACACAACAGTATTTATTTTACTACTGTTAATTGAAGTTAATCATACCTCTTTATTTGTACTGTGTGGCTGCCAGTAAACCAAAGTAATCCGAAATACAAGTCTTGAAATGTAATCTCTTTTCCCTAAAGATTACTGTTTTCTCTGTCCTTTGAGTGGACACCAGTGACAAGGGAGAGACTGTCCTGTTCAATCTGCTGTGTCAGCTATGAGCTTTAAAATTTTATCAGCGTGTTTGCTCATTTATCAATAACATCACTGACTTAAAACATGGTTAAAAGAGATCGCCTCTTTAACTCACTCTATCCTGCACCAAACATAATGTGAACATCTTCATCCCACCAACACTACCCAAATGCATTTTTCATGGGCTTATTTATGCGACCTTATTAGAAAAAAACACTTGGTGGTTGTGCTCTAATTCACTGCTTGTTTTTTTTCTTTCTAGAAACACAATGGATGAAGAGGAGCAGTTTGTGAACATCGATTTAAATGATGACAATATCTGCAGTGTTTGCAAGCTAGAGACGGATACAGGGACCACGTCTTTCTGCCATGTGTGCTTTGAACTCAGCATTGAAGGTAAGAAAAAGAGGGCGACTATTGCTTATTTTCTCACTGACTTAAAGGGCAAACAAAGTGATATGGAGGGCCTCTTCACATACAGCTGATATATTTGTGCTAGTACACATTTCAAAGCAACCTCCAGGTAACGGTATGCAGCGTAGCTCCTCCATGGTTTTTTAACCCACAGCTTGACCTCTTCATTCTTTGTAACTCCTTAACATACACACACAAATATTCAGAGAGGTCTGCCTGATGGCACAAAAAAATCTTTTTGATCATAAGTTCCCATCATACCAAATATACCACGAGCTGTAATACAGCCTCAGAACATTTGCTATTTTTTGATGATATGATTTCCCTTCACAAACACTTATTTGATCCTCTCCAGGAACAACAGATAATATATCTGCAGGGAAAAGGGCCTGTAGGACCATAGCCCCCTCCAAAGCAGGCCACTGTGATTCTCCTGTTTGATGTGCCACTCTAACTCAAGAGCATGCGTTTGAAGTGTTTTCATCTCTTAATTAATGGGCCACTTGAAGAAGAATGAGAATTCTGAGAGGATTAGATATGCCTCTCAGGCCCCGGCCACACGAGGACGCATACGGCTAAACGCATAGGATTAACGCAATCGCAAAAAAGCTTCCGTCCACACGCAATG
The DNA here is from genome assembly GCF_949606895.1 of Notothenia rossii. Lineage (NCBI taxonomy): Eukaryota > Metazoa > Chordata > Actinopteri > Perciformes > Nototheniidae > Notothenia > Notothenia rossii. The sequence goes on from NC_136907.1 coordinate 31,376,156, forward strand.
TTCACCGGATAGTGTCTGTCCACACAGACAACTCCGTTTAGCTCCAACCGCTGGAGAAGCTGCAGTACATATGCAGGAGCCTGTACGTGGCGCTGTAACTTCCTCCACAAAAGCAGCGAAGAAGCATGGTTGTCATGGTTGCCCTTCTGTTTATTCTCCGCGGTGGGGGCCGAGGGAACCGGGCAGAGTTTTTCGCCAGTCAACGTGTGTTAAAGTTTAAATCTTCTGGACAAAATTATAAAAGTGCCGGTCAAAGGTCTTCTTTGTTATTTATTGAGCTTTAAAACAAATGAATAACGACTCTATATAATACAATAATAAAAAAGACAGAGCCTCTCTTTTTCCTCCCTCTCGGACAGCGTCAGTGTCTGTCTCAAGCAGAAGCTGATCCAGTAATGAGTGACCTGACAGTAAACATAAACATATTTATAACTAGTTTAGGTAGTTCGAGAGGTAATTAAAATAGCTAAGGGTGATGATTTAACTTGAAGTGTGTGTTTTGCTCCGTTCACCGCTGCATCACAGCGGGAGGAGCTGCAGGTGAGCAGAGCTGCGTGTCTCCGTCCTGTCAGATTAGACTTCACTCGCGTTTATGTCCATATCGAGAGAAAGATAAATAATCTGAATTCAGTGTGCAGTTTACTTTGACGCGGGGGTGTGCAGCAGAGGTGCGGAGAGGCGGGGCTATTGCGTCATCATTATCAGAAAATGATTGTATACGGCGTACAAACTGAGCCGTTGGACCCCCCAGAGCGTTGTGTATGCCGTTCTATCCACCTTGGGACCCGTTATCGTTTCCACAGTTGTTTACTGTCATATTCGGTCGTCCTCGTGTGGCCGAACGGTCTATATGACACTAAACAGTAACGCAAACGACCGTGTTCGTCCTCGTGTGGCCGGGGCCTCATTTGGCACTCGTCTCAAAGATCCACAAAGGCTCTTCTTTCCTGCAAGAAGTGTGTGTGTGCTTATATCTACACAGCAGAATTGTGTACACCTCTTAAAAACAGCACAATAAAGCTGACTAAGACCTCCCAGAATGGTATATCATTCTGTTGACAGCGGGATAAAATGCATATGCATGAAAACTGTTTTGTTACTGTATAAGGAAGCTGAGTGTGTATTGATTAATCACTCTGCTCTTTGTGTGCTGTAAAATATTTATCAGCCACAGTCTCTTTCATGCATTGTCATAGAAAAATGTAAGTTGTTTTAGTAAGTGCTTGCAACAGAGCTCCCAGAGAGCCGGGTATAATAGCAGGGGAGGGTGTTCAGATATGTGTACAGCACCAAAACACAAGGTTTACTCGTTGTGGTTCCTGTGGCATGAGAAATACTTTGAAACAATAATATTTAAAAATACAGAGACAACTACAATCCACAGAGCTCCTATAGCTCAGAAGTCAAGAGAATAAGTACTCAGTTAAGTAGTCTTTCACTATGGCCCAACTGTGTACATACTGCTTAAAGAATGTGGCCCAGACCCCCTCGGAACGTTGTCTGAGGTTTCAGATCTTGTTTAATGTTTGAGCATTCACACCTGTACTTAGGGCTGTCCACTTGTGATCGGATTACCCAGTACACATGTTAATACCAGGTCTCACCAGAACCTAACACTTTCTATTTCTTGAAAACAAACCGCCATTTTAGATTATGATCTGTGTTATATACAGTGTTGGGGTAGTTACCCATAACAAGTTACACACTACTAGTTACTAGGAAATGCCTTACTTTACTAAATTACTCACTGCTGAAAGTAATTAGTTACACTACTTGTTACATTTCTTTTGCCTTTACCTTAAACCTCATGTATGCCCAGATCAGCACAAAATCACATGGACAATACTGAACAAATACTGACCAAATACCTCTGTTTTCTGCTCTTTTCTTTAGCTCAGTTTCTATCATAACACTGGTCCAGGTAGCTTGCAAAATTATTTTTGTCTGATGGTGCCCGTCCTCATCCATGAACTTGCGGGTGAAGCTCAAGTGAAAAGGGACGTTTGATTTATTTGTCTGTCCTCCAGTTATGCAGATATTTGAAAACGTGAAAGTAACGCGGGTAACAAGATAATTTGGTGCTTAGTAAATGTTATACAATTACTGCTGGTATCAACAGTAATCTGATTACCCCCAACACTGGTTATATATATAATATTTAGTAGCTGGACACTGTAAAAACGAATGCTGTCAGAATTAACGCGTTAACGGCGGTAATTAATTTTTTGAATTAATTGCGTTAAAATATTTAATGCATTTAACGCATGCGCAGAATGGCCTGCCCCATACATCCCACCAGTGGCGGCGCTGGGGTAGGCTACAGCCATACCAAGAAATGGCTTAGCCCCACCATGAAAAATGATGTTAAAGTAAGCAAAATAAAGTCCGCCAACTCGCGCGGAGTACATTGCACAGACAGCAGTTAGTAAGATTGATTTCAGTAGCCACTTGTCTGGAAATACCGAAGACTAGAAACGGTTTTGAAAACTTTTGTCACGTAGTGATCATCTTCTCAATAGAACATCTTTGATAATGTCTTCTGGCCAATCAGAATCAAAATAACGGCGTGGTGTTGTTGTAGGAAGTCCCGACGGAGAATACCTTTGCTGTAGTACATATCTCTTTATACATCGATTCACGTAATGAAATAAGACCCTGCGGTTTGATGATTGATAGGTGTGTGGGCTGTCTTTCATTTTGACACACAGAACAATGTTATAATAAACATACATACTGTACATGGCATAATGTATGTTTAATGGATATACCCGCCTTCTTTCATTTATCTTTCCACTCCCACAACAATATACATAAAGAAATGGCATATTTTGGACATAGTTCGAATGGTGATTAATCATGATTAATTAATTTTTAAGCTGTGATTAATCTGATTAAACATTTTAATCGTTTGACAGCCCTAGTAAAAACATTTCATGTTTATAGTAAACAAAGCTTTCAGAGATATTTTACAAATATGGTTATTATTATAACATAATAAAAGGCGGGGGTTGCTTGTCTGGCTCAGTCGGGCCTCCTTCTTTGCTTTATTTATTGTTTCCTTGGAAAGTTTTTCAAAGTTGTTCTGTTCAGGTATACAAATTCAGCTGGTGGGTCTTTTAAATAAGTATGTTTGTCTCCTAAGCTTTTTGTTGTTATGGAAACAGAGACCCCCTAGATATTCCTGTTTCTGTCAGACAAGGCTTTCACACTGCATCAATACCATTGTGTGCTTTTAGGGGTTCAGGTTTGAATGTAGCCTGTGAATAAGTTGTGTGGCTATGAGGTGGTCGTTATGTAACCACTGGGTCTGGGCGAGAAGAATCTGCGACCGCACGTGTTTCTGATGCAGCTAAGTGTTTCATTGTTGGGAGGGGAGCTTGCAGGCTGCATGTGGATCCTTCAGGCAGAGCTGATTGGTAACAAAGGCCGTGTGCCCGCTGGCTGCTCATGCAGACTTAATAGCTACAGTACTCACTCATCCTGTGCCATCTTTCGTTAAAGGGGAACAGTGTTATAGCAATTCTAAGGGGAGAGATTGGTCTTCCACTCTCGTTGCACACACAATCACAACCTCCCAGTGCCTTTGGGTTCTAAACCCTATCATGCTATCTCAAGGGTGATTTGCCACTGCTGAATATTCATCGGATTCTGGACATATGCTGATTTTTAATATTGAGTAGAAGCAATAGAGAACCGCAGTGACGTGTCGTAAAACCCGGAAGTAAACTTCTTCCGGTTCCTTCGCGAAAAACCAATGCAAATTCTCCATAGGATTTTGGAAAATAACTCGAAATAAGGTCTGTGGTTGACACACATTTAAGAGAGGGATCACGTTTTGTTCAGCCGGATAATCTCCACATGTTTTCACTTTTTTTTTTTGTTTTCACATGTTTTCACATTTTTTTTCTCCACTACTTTTATAATTTTTGAATCATAAATCTAGTCGCCAAAAGCGAATTGCTAACGTTATGCTATAAACGAACTACAAGCCAGTACAGCAGCAGAGTCGCACGACTTCAACGTCACGCCAACTTAAGATCGTTTCAACTGACTTGCACTGAAACTGCACTTTGAACACTTTAAATATATTAACATTTTAAACTGTATACCCCGGTTATCAAGGCCCTTTTTGTTTTATGTATACATGTCACACTGTGGGAAACGATATTTCGATATTTCTGGATGTATAACACATGTAGAATTTTTGACAATAAAGCTGAATTTGACTTTCACGTGCTTGCATATTTTAACAAAGCTTTTCATTTTAGCCACACTGAATTGAACTAGAAGTCATGGCTGTGTCAATTACCAGTCTGATATCGTTTTACAAAGATGACAAGAAGAGTGTAGATGGAGGAGAGAACCACTACAAGTCAGGACACGTTACAGTGCAGCCTAGATGAAGGTGTGCTTACCGGTGTTGTCAGGGCTAGCATGAGGGACAAGGTTTATAGGTGAGTAGTGATAGCAAGAGTACCGTTAACCTAGAGTTAATTTATTCACATTAATTCCCATCAACAAATCAATTGTATGTGTCACATGAAATCTTTATTAGGCAAGGCAAGGCAAGTTTATTTATATAGTACTTTTCAACACAAGGCAATTCAAAGTGCTTTACAAAAAATGAAAGACATTAAGAAAATGGCATTTAAAATCAGTCATTAAAAAGAAAAGCTAATAAAATAAACATTAAAAGAAAAAATACATGGATAAAAGTTACAGTGCAGTCTAAGATATGAACAGTTCAATTAAAAGCAGCGACAAAAAGAAAAGTTTTCAGCCTGGATTTAAAAGTAGTAAGAGTTGCAGCGGACCTGCAGGTTTCTGGGAGTTTGTTCCAGATATTTGGAGCATAATAACTGAACGCGGCTTTACAATGTTTAGCTCTGACTCTGGGGACAGAAAGCTGACCAGTCCCTGAAGACTTGAGAGATCTGGATGGTTCCTCATTTAGCAGGAGGTCAGAAATGTATTTTGGGCCTAAACCATTCAGTGCTTTATAAACAGCAGCAGTATTTTGAAATCTATTCTTTGACCCACAGGAAGCCAGTGTAAAGACTTCAGAACAGGAGTGATGTGATCCACTTTCTTAGTGTTATTGAGGACTCGAGCAGCGGTGTTCTGAATCAGCTGCAGCTTTCTAATAGATTTTTTAGTGAGACCTGTGAAGACACCATTGCAGTAGTCCAGTCTACTGAAGATAAAAGCATGGACACGTTTTTCCAAATCCTGCTGTGACATTAGTCTTTTAATCCTAGATATGTTCTTTAGGTGATAGTAAGCTGATTTAGTAACTGTTTTAATGTGACTGTTGAAACCAATAACTAATTTAACCCGCTGACAAGAGAGCCCATCTCCGAAGATCGTGACTGGCTGAGGGACAGACTCAGGGGCAGGTTCTCAGGAATTTTTTGGCTTCTCTCCCCCGAGCCAGAAGAGGAACACGACAGCTTGGAAACACTTACTGTTCCTGAAATTATCAAATCTGTTGGGCATCAGGGACCTGAGGCAATTGTGGCAAGCATGGCATTGTCTGAAGAGCAACAGAGGGCAATTCAGGTGGCTACCACTGGTCAGCGAACCAACCCAAACTGGCATTTGTTCAGGAAAGGAAGGTTGACTGCCAGCAACTTTGGAGCTGTCCTGAGGTCAAAGCGTGTGACTGCTTCCTTTATTGCCAGGGTGCGAGGGCAACAAAAGGCCCTTGATGGTGTTTTGTCTGTACAGTGGGGGACTATGAATGAATGTGAGGGCGTCAGGGCATTCACCACTGCAACCCAGATGCAGGTCCATGAGTCAGATTTGTGGATCTCCCTATCAGGATTGTTGGGGGCATCTCCAGATGGTCTGGTAGGGTCTTCCGCTGTGCTGGAGGTAAAGTGTCCCTACGGAGCCAGGGAAATGACAATTAGTGAAGCATTGCAAGGGCATCAAGGGCTTCTGTGTCAGTAAGGAAGGACAAACATTCAGCCTGCGTGAGGAACATCCTTACTGGCACAGAGTGCAAGGTCAGCTTCACCTCACTGCAAGGAAGAAGAAATAAAAAAATTGTGAATTGTTTTTAATTTACATTTATTCGCCTTTGCAATGTTGTGGTTGTTAGAGTGTTAGGTTTCCTGTCAGCTCGTTTGTTGGGAAGATATAAAATATTAGTTTCATGGAAGTCACACCGTCACATATACTGTAAGAGCATTAAGACATACAGTACATAGGCTAAAACAAAACATCTAAAGATATAACCTTGGACTTTGATAAGTCTCGTGAACATTTTCACTATTTTCACATTTTTATAGATGAAAATTGAACTAAAGAAATAAATGGTAGATTAATCCATATTGAAAATAGGTGTCAGCTGCTACAATAATTATAATAGTTATATTTCTTAATTAATTAAGATAAGATATTACTGTATTGATCCCAATTTGGGAAATGTTTGTGTTGCAGCAGCATAACAAGAAAAACAAAATATAAGTTATTATATATACAAAAGTATGTGAGGGATGGAATATTAAATTGAATATAAATGTAAAATGTACATGTGATTTTACGTCCAAGAAAAGCTATGGAGCAGAGAGTTCTCTGCCAGCCTGAGGTGATTTGTTATTAGTTCAATATGTCAAACTGATTTCCCTGACTACAATCTTTAGTTACATGGTGAAACGTTATGCTGCTTGTACTAATAAGACTTATCATATAAGCCACACAGGTTGTAATAGGATGTATTCATTATCTTTACTTATGTTGCGGTCTTTTCAGCAGCGCCATCTCTATAACGGCGATACAGTCACTACCCATTATTTACATTTCACCGTGACATGGACAAAAATGTAACGTCAGCTTACCTCATGGCACGAATCCAGACTCTCATTTGGAAAACATTGGCCGGGAAACGATAGAACAAGCACGTTTCATGCCAAGACCTGTGGCTGCAACCCGGAGCAAAGCAACAAACCATTGCGTAGCTAACTAGTAGCGCTAGCTTTAGCTAACGTTAGCCAACGAAACGAACTGCCGAGTAAAATTGGAAAACACTGGTAATTAATTATTCTATAATTTGTAAAACTACGGTGTTAAAAACGACAATTTCAAAAATACAGATTCTAATGGTCAGATATAGATATACAGATACTAAAGATAGGCAGGTACTTGCTTTCAAGCAGAACATGGGGGAAAACAAACTTAGCTGGAGTGTTTACGTGTTCGGCGTAATGACGTACAACGGCCTCGACAATTTCTGTAGTCCTATTCAGCCATTCAGTAACAACCATCGTTTTTCAGACACGTAAACTCTTCAAAAATCCCCAGTGGGGTCACTGCTGAGGTATTTAATGTCGTAGAACAAAACGTGATTTACCTCTTAGATTTGTGTCAACCACAGACCTTATTTCGAGCTATTTTCCAAAACTCTATGGAAAAAATGCATTGCTTTTTGAGGAAGGAACCGGAAGTGCTAAAAATGCTAACTTATTTCCGGGTTTTACGACGCGTCACTGCGGTTCTCTATTGAAGCAGATTTTATTTTTTATTTTATTTAAACGATATACCAGGAGTATATTGTGATTTTCACATCATGACTGTGTCTAATATTAATATTGCCCTCTGTATTTACTGGTTTTTAACAGAATGATCAGATAAATGTATTATTATTGTTTTGGGAATATCTCCCTAAAGACCATCTACAATGCCATATTTCCTCACTGCTTCATGTACAAAAGACAGCGCCTTCTTGAGCAGTAGTTTCCAACCTGTGGATTTGGAACTGTGAAGGAAATTTCGTTTTTGACCTAAAGTAGAGAAACATTTGTTTGAGGTTAATGTATACAATTGGATATCTTGAAGTGAATAGCGTAGATATTTGTTTTTATTATGAGGAAACCCTACCTACAAATTATGCATTATTGTTATGGCCAATTAAATTACATATATGTTCATGTGTGACATTAAAGGTCACCTATCATTCTATTTTTAGGCAATAGCATAGGTCTCAGATATATACAAATCAGAGTTTCCGTTAGAATCTTTTTTTGCCGGTCAACCTGTCCGTTAAAGTTTAAATCTTCCGTAAAAAATGAGAAAAATGCTGTCACTAAAAACTAAATACTTAAAACTGTCAATGCTGCAAAGTCATACCTCCACTTTATGATTCCATCCCATATTGTAGCGGAGAGTTAGAGATAACTCAGTGTCTATCACTAGGTTCACCCTGGTGTGTCGGCCAGAACACCACTTAAGGCCAAAGGTCCAGAATAGAGGAGATGAGGAGCTAAGATGAGGCTTGACTTCTTTACTTATTTAGGCAGGCATACAGATATTTGTCGGTGTGTGGTTTTTCCTACAAGGGAAATAAACAAAATACAATCAATATAAGATAACTTATGCATACATAAATAATATACATAATATTGCCAAACCCTATAGAAATAATAATCTAGACAAGCTATAATACAACATGTCTCCCTTCTCTTATCATCATAAACACATTAACATATAATGTCAAACACTATTTACCAGGCAACACAGAGATTCAAAGTTAAGCTACCGCTAATGAATAACGTTCCGGTTGGCGGAAAGCGGCAGCCGATGCTCTTATTGTGAAACGCTACAGACATGCTACTTCCAGTAGCCGAGTTGCGGAGCAATACATGTAACTGTAAACACATAATATCTCACCTTTAACGCCAAATAAACATTTATCCACATAAACTACATTTTATTACATTAATAATAGGTCTGTGTCACTCAACACGGTGTATATACCCCTAACCTTCAACCAAGTCAGAGGTTTTACATTTCCAAGATGGCGGCGCGCATGGTTGCAGCGGCTCACGGCTCTCCCTTCTTGTGCTATTTACTATATGTTTGTATATGTTGTATGACTGCGTTCGCTCATGCGAACATACGCTACAATCGTCAGGAACTACTGGATATTGGTTTCCAACACAAGCTTTCCGTTCTTAGGGAATTCCAACGCGATGACAACATCCCAGACGAGGTAGCGAGATCGCCGGCATCCCCGTGGATTGTTGTTGGGCCAGGCAGGCGGCGTAGACGGCGGAGAGAGAGGAAGCAAAAGCGGGGCTGCCGGTCCGGTCTCCTGTTGAGGCTAAGGAATCAGCCACACAAGCCTCCCCTGCCGAGTATGTACCTCACCAACGGACAGGCCAATAAAATAAGAACGGGGACTGTCCCCGGAAAACTGGGGACGTCTGGTCACCCTAATATAACAGGCAGCACTGTGGACAAACACTCACGTTCATTCACGCACACAATACGAAACTGAAGTCACCTACTGTATCTCCAGCTTCTATGAGTATTGGCGTAGCCCTCTAAGGCTATCGCTATTGGGTAATCCCCTGCACACCCGCGCAGCACTGAAACACTTGTAGTCCACGCCCACCCGAAAGGTGGGCCCCACCCTCGGGCTCCCTTCCGGTATAAATAGGAAGGAGGCCCGACAATCTGCTCCCACACAAAACAACTTTTCTTCAGCTATTCGTGGAGCCAGAACTTAGAGGGCTACGCCTATACTCATAGAAGCTTGAGTTACAGTAGGTAACTTCAGTTCTATTTCGTTGGGTTAAGGGCGAAGCAAGATGTAGTCTGTGCCCCACTGGGTCCGCCCGGTACCAGAAGCACAGACACACCTACTCAGATAATAACCCAGGCCTGTTCCGCCATGCGAATGGCGCATCACAGTCCCTGGAATATAGCATAACATGAATATTTTCCATGAGGGGACGAAGGCTGGGAACAATACATACCTGCCGCCAGGGGCGCCGCCAGGGATTTTGGGCCCCATGAAAATATATCACATTGGGCCCCACCACCAGACCCAGGCCACGCCAACCAAGCACAATTGTTGTAACCACACCTCCAGAACCCAACCCACTCATTTATGCTTTAAATAACTCTACCTGTACAGGCTTGCCTCTATCTTGTAGTCCAATACTAACCGCACAATACTTACTTACACTGAGCTGTGAACATATAACACTAGGCCGACGCGCAACATTCTACAGTAGAATTCACTATTTGATATAAGACTAACATTCCTGACAATAGATCTCAATAGTCATCTTTTATGGTGTACATGCCTTTTTAATAACATTTTTGAATGGAACATTCATAAATCTAAATAAATATAACTTAAATATACATGACCTCTTAAATTAAAATAAAGTGAACATTAACACTAATATTATCATTTATAAAATGCTATAACAAAAAAAAAACATAAGCAGCAGATTTTTTTATTAAATAAAATACATACCAACTACAAAATAAGCGGGTATTAAAGTGTAAACGGACAACAAAACGGAAATGGAAGTGAAAAGGCCTGATGGTGGTGCTAAATCAGAGCCTATTGCCTGTTCTCAGTCTTTTTCTCATCATGCGTCTTCTGTGTGATCCAATATCGCTACCATAGCCTTGCCCTTCAACAGTTATTACGAGCCCTTGCTCAGCCGTAAACTCACCAAGAGTCCAGCGCCTAGCCTTCTTACAGGCTAAGTCACTGATCAAGTCCTCGAGGTCCAGCCTTGCAAGACTGCAAAGCATTATGGGGGGACAGCGCTGTGGAGCCTGAATATGGATCTGTTGGTCCTGGCACCAGGGGGAGGGACAACTGATTTAGTATGAATAGCTGCTAAAAATGTACCTGCATTTATTAAATGTCAGCTAAAAGAGGAGTGAAATTAAAAACCTCTTCATTTTCTGTGAAGATATTAACAGTACTTAATGTCAGCAAAACATTACAATTATTATTTACAATGGACTAAGCTTAGCTAACAGACTAATTTCCACCATGGACCACCCACCTTTTCTTTTGAAAAACTGGGTGACATATTGTCGCCCTTTAGTCCCTCTCTCTTGTCTTTCTCTCCTTTCTTTTCTTTCTTGAAAGCCTGACTTTGTGAATGGTTGAGACATGGCACACACGTAAGTACTTACATCCCTGCTCCTCACATGCTCTCACTCTTTGCCAGAAAGAGCGGTGGAGGCAGGACCACAGCATTTGGAGGCAGGACCACAGCATTTGGAGGCAGGACCAAACCATTACATGTATATAGAGAGGGGTGTACAGAGGCTTTGGATAATTAACTTTTGGCAGAAAAAAAGTGAAATGAATCGTAAGTGTAGTGAGTACATTATCAATTTAACTTTATATTAATGTTAATTGTTGATGATTGATGAAAAGTTACTTAAAAAATTGTTCTTAATGTTCTAAAAATGTTTGGGGCCCCTGTCAGTCACGGGCCCTTAGAATCGTCCTAACCTTTCACCCCCTTACGGCGCCCCTGCCTGCCGCTGTGAGAAAGTAGAGACGAAGGTCACACTTTGCCCAGCGACAAAAAAAGGGGGAAAAAGGGCAGCTCTCTGCGTGCAGACAGACAGGCAGGAGAGCGCACAGCTGGATCCCTGACATCACTCACTCTGACAAGACACTCCGTACAAAATGTGTCAGAGAGGAAGGAGAGACATCCCTCAAATAAAATTGAATAAATGAACATGGGGAAGACCAAGATGCAGCATTGCAAATGTCTTCCACTGACATTCCTCCTTGCAAAGCCGTGGAGGAGGAAAATCCTCTGGTGGAGTGTTCTCCGGGGGCTCCACCCCAGAGGAGACATAAGCCTGTGACACAGCTTCACACAGCCAGTGTGACAGCCGTTGTGCAGACAGAGGCTGCCCGAATGAGCGCTCTCTGTAATGCACAACCAGGCGCTGGGAACGGCGCAAAGCAGCCGTGCGCGCCACTAGCAGGACAGCGCACACAGGACAGAGGAGATGAGACGCGGCTTCTTCCTCCGACCTGTGAGGAGGGGGAAAGAAGCCATCCAAGGTGATCACTCTTGACCTAAAAGAGCTTGTGATGACCTTTGGCATAAAAGCCGGGTTAGGGCGTAAAACAGCTGAACTGCCATCTCCTTGGATCCGGAGGCATGACTGAGCCACAGAGAGAGCAGACAAATCACTCACCCTTTTCGCTGATGTTAGAGCCAAAAGCAGTACTACTTTGGCTGATAACAGTTTAAGGGAAACCTGATCTAAAGGTTCACATCATAGACTGTATATATAAATGGGCGTAGTGTCCGTGACGTCACCCATAGGATTCTGCAGAGTTGCCGGGAAGCCCTTAGTAGGCGGAGTCGGCCACTAACGGCTCGACAGTGACGTCAGAGTTCAACTCCCGCCTACTCCAGCCTGCTCCAAATAAGGGAAAAGAGGCGGAGCCGAGGCGGGACCTGCTGCCTTCGAACTGGAAGTAAACAGCTTCTTAGCCTGAGCTAGCTCTAAGCTAACATGAAATACATGCATACCAAGTTACTGCTAACAGTGTAGTTCCCCTACATAAACGTTACATTCATAATAAAATGAGACAATCTGCAAGAGAATTAGCTATATTTTGTTATTCTTAATGCTTGTCATTCACACGTTAAGAAAAGACGGACTCCACCGCCCGGACCTAACGGAGCCGCAGTGGGCTAGCTCCGGGACGCCAGCTGGAGCTAGCCCCCTGCGGCTCCGTTAGCTCCGGCGGCCACCACTGGGATAATTGGGTCCCCTATTAACATTTGCTCAGGTTTAGCATTATGGGCGTCATAGCCATAGACTATAAAAGTCTTACCCAAGGCTGAATCATAAACTAAAATTTATATGTACAGTTGCAAGAAAAAGTATGTGAACCCTTTGGAATTACCTGGATTTCTGCATAAGTTGGTCATAAAATGGAGGAAGCCACTGCTGTCCAGAAAAAACATTGCTGCACGTTTGAAGTTTGCAAAAGAGCACCTGGATGTTCCACAGCACTACTGGCAACATATTCTGTGGACAGATGAAACCAAAGTTGAGTTGTTTGGAAGGAACACACAACGCTATGTGTGGAGAAAAAAAGGCACAGCACACCAACATCAAAACCTCATCCCAACTGTGAAGTATGGTGGAGGGAGCATCATGGTTTGGGGCTGCTTTGCTGCCTCAGGGCCTGGACCGATTGCCATCATCGACGGAAAAATGAATTCTCAAGTTTATCAAGACATTTTGCTGGAGAACTTAAGGCCATCTGTCCACCAATTGAAGCTCAACAGAAGATGGGTGATGCAACAGGACAACGACCCAAAGCACAGAAGTAAATCAACAACAGAATGGCTTCAACAGAAGAAAATAGGCCTTCTGGAGTGGCCCAGTCAGAGTCCTGACCTCAACCCAATTGAGATGCTGTGGCATGACCTCAAGAGAGCGATTCACACCAGAAATCCCAAGAATATTGCTGAACTCAAACAGTTTTGTAAAGAGGAATGGTCCAAAATGCCTCCTGACCGTTGTGCAGGTCTGATATGCAACTATAGGAAACGTTTGGTTGAGGTTATTGCTGACAAAGGAGGGTCAACCAGTTATTCAATCCAAGGGTTCACATACTTTTTCCACCCTGCACTGTGAATGTTTACATGATGTGTTCAATAAAAACATAAAAACATATAATTGTTTGTGTGGTTTTAGCTTAAGCAGACTGTGTTTGTCTATTGTTGTGACTTAGATGAAGATCAGAACACATTTTATGACCAATTTATGCAGAAATCCAGGTAGTTCCAAAGGGTTCACATACTTTTTCTTGCAACTGTATGTATAAAGGGTTACGTCCTTAGCTGGCTAATAAGTAACAAGCTAAGCTACCAAGCACCCAAACACCTGTGAACGGGATTAACATGTATAATATTATCATTTTAGATTTCTTGGAAGTTCTGTTGGTACATTAAAGCGCACAGCACGACATTTGAATTGTCTGGTATTTGTAACAATATTCCCTAAAAGGCACAATCACCACGAACACGGCTAAAGCTAAAGGGTCAAGTACAGTACTATGACTAACTAACGTTGTGGCCTCTATGGTTGTAGCCTAGCAGAGTGGACAAGTTGCTGTTAGCTGACAGTGAGGCATGTACATGTCCATCAAAGTGACCACGCCAGGGCAGGAATTTCACGAGGGCCACAAGTGCCCTCCCACTTTGGCCTTGTGCCCTTAAAAATGATATCTGCCATAAGGCCACAGTGGCCTTGATGCCCTCTCTGACTAAGTTTTGTGGTTTAGCAGTCTGCCTCTTTTCTGACACGGCTTCAACACCAGCATATTTTGAAGGAGGAAAAAAAAATCAGCGGTGCGCTTGATTTGAGCCTGGAATGCACCGCTCGGACGGTCTATGACAGGGGTGGGGAACCTCCGGCCTCCGGGCCGTATACGGCCCTCGACACCATTTGGTACGGCATTTATAAACACACGCAAAAAAGAAAAAGATTCAAGAAATCTAGACCGCAAAATAATTAAACAAGCTTGTTTTTCCTGGCCAAGGTCAGGGTCCTTGAACACAACACGAGCCTAACGTGTCATCACGTGGTATATGTCTCGTCTGACAGGAGTGTAGTTCTAACGGAGAGCACCAGAACGCGGCTCCGGACCGGGGTTTCACAAATTGCAATACCCATAAGGAGCTGTACACATGCAGCAGTTTTTGCGTGGCTGTGTCTTTAGTTGAAAGCCCAGTGGCGATCTGTTCATCTGTCATACTGATCATACAGTCAATAACGTTGTTGTTATTAGCTTCTGGTTAGCTAGCTATGCTAACGAATATAAGAAGCTTTTTCTCCAACCAGTGAGGTAAAGGCACATCTTTATATGATCATTATAGTTATAGAAAAATAAGAGAATAAAGTAAACAGGTATACAATACTAATATGACAGTAAAAAAAAGTTGTTATTAATAAACAAGAATACAGTTTAAAAGGGAAGTGATTTGTAAAATATCCATAAAGAAAAAAATCTGCTTACTGTTCTGTTTCATATGGGTGTTGAGAGATGTATCCATAGACCTCTTCATGTTGCTCTCAAAGTGCACTAGATTGATGCTTTTAACTTCAACATTAAAAAAAAATCGTCCTGGTGGTGCATGCCCCCAAACCCCCCTAGATGAGGTTAGATCCCACCACCCCCCCCCCCCCCCCCCCCCCCCCCCCCACACTTAAATAATGTCCACATGGATATGAAACTAAATACATTTGCACATATCTTGTGTCCATATCTTTCTGTTTTGGTGGTCATGCCACGGTGAATGAATGCGCGGGTCATGGTCAAATATCTGGATTAAGAGGTTGCTTTTTCTTTGCACAGCATGAAAGAAACGCGAAATGAATGGGCTGTGATTTGAGTTTTTTAAGCAGACGTTGAGTTCAATAATTTGTACGGCCCTCGAAGGATGTTGTAAAAATTGAAATGGCCCTTGAGAGAAAAAAGGTTCCCCACCCCTGGTCTATGATGACAGTTGACATCAGTCTAGGACCTATCTCCGCCCACCCCCTCACGCGTCCGTGTGCGTAGGACGGTCTAGGACCTAGCTAGCTGATTCTCCGCTCAAGAAAAGGCTGAGGTGAGGTAAGGTTTTGTGATGATCCTGTTTGCTGTTAAGTTTTTCATTTGTCCAGCTTTAAGTGTAATTTTATGCATAACATTACTATTTCTTGCTCGTATGGTAATGCATAATTATAATATTTTGAAGTGTTTTTGTTACTACTTGGATAAGTTATGTTGCAGTTGTGTTCTTTTTTTATTATTATCTAGTGCTAGGCAGTTAGCGCTGTGTTGTTAGCTGTCAAAGATAAGATGATGCTTAATAAATATATATAAAAGTATTGTAAATGCATATACAATCGTAGTCACTTCATATCGTATGTTAAATCATTGTTTTAATTTATGGCCTTGGTGCCCTGGCTTTTGGCCTTTGTGCCCTTAAAAAATTGACAACTCAAAAGGCCAAGTGGCCTTGCCCCTAAAATGACGAAATTCCAGGCCTGGACCACGCCCTAATTTATGCAAAAACTTTAAGACCTAATATAAATAAAAGGGTCGTGTTAGAAAACAATTCACTCACAGATTCGTAATCATGAAGGTGGAATCTAACTATTTCGATAATAATATGTATTGCATCCATGGGTAGAAACATGGATTTTTCTGCTGTAAAGTTGGGCATTTTAACATGGGGGTCTATGGAAATTGCTCCTTTCTGCAGTCAGTCCCTAGCGGCCCATGTATGAACTGCAGTGTGTTGCACTTCCGTATTGGCATCCCGGCTGTTCTCCAGAGTTTGCCGCTTGGTTCAAATGGGGCTTTGCTTAGTGCGCGTAACACCAAAGCCAAATCCCACTGAGGCGCCAGTGCGCGTGACCCGCCAGTGTGCGTGACACAGGTCTGAGTCTCCGTACTCCTCGCATAACACGGCTGGGTGGCTGCTGATCGCTCCTCGCATAAAACGGCTGGGTGGCTGCTGATCGCTCCTTCCGCCTGGGAGAGAGCGTCCCCGCGCCACGGAACTTCCCACGGTCTGCCTGACATGGAAACCAGGACGCTCCCGTGCGCTCCGGGGCTATCAGGACCGCTGATAGCCGATTCTCCCGCACTCGGTCCGGGAACCGAGGGGTCAGCGGAACTGGTGGGAAAACCGTATAACAGCACCCTGGGCCACGGCCAATGTGCGAACGCGTCTACCCCCAGAGGGGGGTGATCCTGCGCTCTGCGAGCCCTTCTGTTCAATTCGCCGGGAATATACATTGCTCTGTGTAGACAGAACATCCAATTATCCTGAGCTAATTTACTGAATAAACTAACTCACAATTCCTGTCTTTTTTTTCACCCAACTGACTATTCTTCTGCTGGCGTTTCATTGTTGTTTTCTGTCAAATTCAATTGTAGTTCAAAACCGCGGTACATGCTCACCATCTGTGAGCTATTTTTAGAATGCGCACGCTACGTTCGTTGTCGCGAGTCCACCTCGTCCACTTGGGCAGGCTGTGTGTGTCCTTCTCCTCCGTAACGATAACGGCTTGAGGTTAAAACATAATAATAAACACATTTTAAACTGGGGGGGGACACAAACGGGCAGACAGCAGAGCTCGGGGCAATAATGCCGATCTGTTTGACTTTTTTACACTTTGTTGTTCTCCTCCTTTTCTCCGCTCTTGTCTCTGATTGTGAGTGTGTGCATTCGTGTGTGGGGGGGGGGGAAAGAGGGTAGCCCCGTCCTTCAGAAACAGAGCGGAGAGAGAATGTGAATACGCAAAGCAGTGGACACTCAAACATGCACATATGGATAAATAACATAGACGTTTACTTTATTTAATAAAAGAGCACAAGTTCAATTTGAAAAGGGCGCAGTGCCCCACCAAGACAATGGTTGGGGAAACACTGGGTCTCACTACACGCTGCATTTCACTCCGGCTCTCATCATGAGGCACGTACACGCTCAGGGGATGAGTGGTGGTGTGTGCAGTGCTGTCGAAACGAGGCCTTATAACGGTGCTCGTGAGTTTATTATGACCGTGTGTAGGAGGCATCTGGGACAGAGGAATGCCGCGAGCTCTGCAGTTTATTAAACGATAGTTTAAAAACAGCAGGGTTCTGCAGCGAGCTCTGACGCCGTGGCTGCGGGTGCTGCGGGCACTGCCGTTGGGGGCGCTCAGCAGGCTGGAGCCAGCTGACATGCTGCCCTGTTCTGCGGCAGTTTTCATGGACTCCACCATGGCGTAGAACTGGGGTCCGAACAGCCCGTCCGGGCTGATTGGAGCATCCAGCAGCACTTTATCTCCTCTGAAGCCTCGCAGGGCATGGAGTGCTGCTCTGATAGTCTCACTATGGAGTGAGACAGCAGAGCGATGTTGTTCACCGCTGCAGACGCCTGGAAGGCACACAGATGCATCCGGTCAGTCTGGCGGACGACAACCTGGTCCCCGGGGGAGGAAAGCAAGGGACGCCGTGTGGCAACCGTACTGGCCTGCTTCACCCCGAACAATGCCGTCAGGTTCGCTCCAGGGGAGGTGCGGTCGGAAACCAACATCCGTTAACCCCTTAGTGAGGGGGAAGTATGAGGACACCGGAGCCTTCAGGCTCCTAGGGGCCGCGCCGCTCCCTCCTGGCACTTCCGGATGGCCGGGAAGGGCGGCCAGACCGGGTCACTCCTGACGGTCTGTACCCGGGGGAAACACTCCTGCCACCGGCAAGAGAGCTCTCCTGATTGGGGGAACGAGGAGACCTCTCCAGGCGGCTGCCTTTTCGACGATCTCCGGCAGTTCCTGCAGGATCCCGCCTATCGACGGCAGAGCCGTGATGGCGGAAAGAGGGACCGTGGGTCCATCTCTGTCTCCTCCGTCCGAGGGAGAAAAGGGATGGGGAAACCACACGGTGATCCGTGGAATCCTCCGACTCCTCCCCAGCACTCGGATCCAGGAACTCAAGGCCGGTCCACGGAGTAGGACTCCTGGACTGACCAATCATCCTCCTCGGCCGCAGTAGCGTGAGCGCCCGCTCTTCACTGTCTGTCGTCCAGAGGGAGACGGGCACAATGACAATGAGTAAATGACACCTGCTGGGCGAGAGCTGCGTGCGCGTGTTCTGACCCCAGGCAGGATTCGTCTGGTATGAGGAGCAAACTCTAACACAACCCTGTGTACTCATGTTTAAGGATCTTTTTTGAGGTGGCTCTTAAAAGAGCCTTTACTCTTTAGTTTCTCTACAGTGCTTCAGTACCGGGGTGCTGAAGAAAAGAGGGAGCAGATTGTCGGGCCTCCGGAAGGGAGCCCGAGGGTGGGGCCCACCTCGCGGGTGGGCGTGGACTACAAGTGTTTCAGTGCTGCGCGGGTGCGCAGGGGATTACCCAATAACGATAGCCTTAGAGGGCAAAGCCATATACGAAATAGAACTAAAGACGGCATAACTTTCCTGCAACTACTGACGCACATTACCCTCTGATGTATGACGTCACCCAAAGCACGTGGGTTAGCCCCTCCCCACTATGAAGGCACAACTTAACAGGTATCAACGCTGTATAGTAAAATAATATATATATATCAATGACTATAACTTTGGGGCCTTTTCTACACATATTGAATACTGTTTACTTGTGGAACAAACCTGAAACCTATAGGACAGCTGTACAAGAGAGCTATCAAGGTCTTTGACAGAAAGCCAAAGCTTGATCAAGGCAGACTGACAATGAAGAAACAACCAGAACACGGATATGTGTCCATGCTTTCGCCACCATCTTTTTCTAAAGATGAGTCTTTTTGATGGGATTTGTTTTTTCAAGACAGGCTTAGCAAGACGTGATATTATCACTGTCTATGACTTTCTATCTCGGGGGCCTTGCATGGAAAAGCGCACTGGGTCTTATCAGCTATGGGCTGACAGTCCTTCATGTCTGTGCTATGTGACTATATTTTAAAGAGATAAGTGTAAAGTTTAAGGTTTTAAATACACATGGAGGAAATAGTTACAAAAAGACATAAAGGTCCCATGTGATGGCCATTTCTACTGATCATAATTCCATTGTTGAGGTATTAAAATAGATTTATATTGTGCAATGTTCCAAACTCACATTGGTTTCTCATACAGCATGTGTAAAGTATGTGTATTCACTCTCTGTCCTAAACGGCTTGTTGGAGCTCCTGCCCCCCCCCCCCCCCCCCTGTGGACCCAGTGGCCGTCTACGAGACAGCGAAACACAGCGAAACCCAGGCCGAAACACACACACACACACACACGCACGCAGCCTGGCTGGGAGTCTGTGTGTGTGCTCAGACTGAGTTCCGCGGTGTCACACCAGTGAGCCAGCTCACACTGTCCGCTCCTCGCAGCAGCGAGCCTCGCAACGTCCTGCCGAGTGTGTGTGTGTGAGTAAGTCCGCGGATTGGTCCAAACGTAACGGCTCTGCCGATTGGATCCAAAAATTGAAATCTCGAACGAGGCGTTCTGGGGCAGCATAGACAGGTCTTTTCTGTGTTAGAGTTTTACTCGCTACAGGGTGTACTTTGAGGGTTTGTGACTCTGCAGACCGTTTACATGCATACAAAGCTACATAAGACACAAGGGGACGTGTAATAACCAGAAAAGCATGACATGGGCCCTTTAAAACAGTGTAGCTTTTAGGGATGCCAGTGATTATTCGATTATTCGAATATTCGTTACAGTCTCCATAATCGAAAATTACTTTTAAAATTCGATTTTATTTATATATTCTTTTGTTATTATTTATATATTTTTTTCTTTTTCCCTGGCTTAGTTTCAATCAAAAATAAAGACTAATGCTAATAATAGTATTAATAATTGTAAATGGCCATTGATCACACCACCAGTTTGTTTTACTGTAAACTTGGAGGAAGCCAGTAGCGCAGGCTGCGCAGAGTGCAGATTGCTGCGCAGCCCTTCGCTGCGACGTAGTTGTTTATCCCACCATGTCTCCAGGTGCAGAAATATATGTGAGGCTATTTGGGGCGAAAGCATTGAGCACAGTGCACCACAGGATGAATGTTCAGGAAGTGCAGCTTTTGTTGTAGCTTCAAGTGGTTCCTCAGGAAACGGCTTTTGTGTGCCAGTTCAATCCAAAATACAGAATCAAAATGAGGTGTATTTATAATTGGGAAAACCTCTGCTTAACTGGGCGTTTCTTACTTTCAGACCGTTCTTTTCCCTTTGCTTACCACACCGTGTGTTCTGTGTACTACACATGGTTACATAGCCTTAAGCGTCAACACTGTACAGCAGAGAATCAGAGAGCTGCTGCAGTTGGCACAACAAGAGCCAGTTCAGCCAGTCTGCAGTCACTGGTGCTCTTGTGTGGAAGTCACTGTTTTAAGCTGAAGCTATTTGGGTATTTTTAAGGAATATTCCTGGTTCCTTGATGATTGCTTAGAGTAAACAGACGTCAACCCCAATCCCTGTAATGCCTGATATACCAAAGATTGTGAGATAGTGATTATATAAGGTAGCCAAAAAGCCCCCCCATATCAGGGCTGCACAATCTTGAACAAATAATTCATTGCAGGTTTTTTTTTTATGGTATTGCATTTGCGATATTATTTGTGATTAAGAGCGAATGATGATTTTTAAGCATTATTAATATAACAATAACAAAATATGATTATTAACCATTGTGTGGCCTTTACCACATATTTTGCCTATACCTAATAAACTACGATTTGGATATTTTACTAGTCCATGTTGCGATTTCCATAAAATATTTTATGCGGCCCTACCCTGAATTCAATAGGCCAATTATGTTCAGTCCAAAGACCTACAAAGCTTGTATGTTCCCAAAACATAGCTGGTACACAGTTAACTCTTTCTTCGGAGATTTCAATCCCCCAAAAATAGCCATATATGGGAGCTATGTTGTAGCCATGTTAGTAAATATCTCATTATATTGACTTAATATCTCATTATATTGACTTAATATCTCATTATAATGACTTAATATCTCATTATAATGACTTAACTATCTCATTATAATGACTTAAGACAACTACCAGCAAGTCAAAGCAATACACTAGCTGTAAGCAATCTTGATTTTGGATTTTGATTTTAAACATGTTTGATATCTTATGATAAGAACTGGGTGTGTCCTTGGTAGAAACAAGTCAATTAGTGCACAGTGGGTCTATACTTGTAGGTTTCAGTAAAAAGTCTGGAGGCTGAAGCAGGTGGACTAGTTATTATTGGGTTGCAGTTTGATAAGTGTGGTTTCTCACAACTGTGAAGCGGCAGTCAGTCTCTTGTGGGGGGGGGAGGGGTTGGTGGTTAACAGGTGGTTTGAGTTCATGGCGGTCATGTGAGCTCTGCGTTGCTGTCCAACACGTTCTTCCTAGCTGTGCCATGCAGCTGTTTTTGACACCTTACCGCAGGTGACCTCTGTCCCACTTGTCCCAATACCAACTCTAAGCTATTCAACTATTATTATGTGTTAAGTATTGACTGTCCTTGTTTGGCACATATGCATACTGATCACAAGAAAATTTCTGTGAAATCTGCAAAACGTTGCTCTGGGGGACAAAACGTGCAACTCTGTTGATTGCATTTGAGAAACAGAACAGTTTGCAACGACAGTTCTATACATTGAAAGATTAGGCCATGGCCACACTACCACATGTCTGCAAAGTGGAAGTCTGAGATATCTTAAGATAAGCAGTGATAGATCAAATAAAAGATCATCTCTACAGCCTGAGGGTTTTTATGCTGAGTATGGAGAATGATCTAATGTAACAGGAATCAGTCTTCCTCTGAGTTTTGTTTCCTCTGCATCTAAACTTCTCCTCCAAATGATTGTCTTGGTCTTACTATAAAATAAATATAACCCTTAATACTTGATATCAAATACAAATAGTCCAAGGTATCCCCTTTTACATCTCAGACTTTTAACATTATTTTTACATCAATAATAATATTTCTTTATATAACCTGGACCAAATGATTTCCGATTTGAT
This sequence comes from Notothenia rossii, assembly GCF_949606895.1. Lineage (NCBI taxonomy): Eukaryota > Metazoa > Chordata > Actinopteri > Perciformes > Nototheniidae > Notothenia > Notothenia rossii. The sequence continues at coordinate 31,398,452 of NC_136907.1, forward strand.
CAATGCTCTCCTGATTTTAGTAGTGCTTGCAGATTTATATTTGCTTTCTTGAACTAGAGAGTAAACTATTTATAAAACCATATGCTGATATTTGACATCAGATCTAAGCACGCGTCTTGTCTTTGTCAGTTGATTCCCTGAGTGACGGACTAACCTTGACTCATTCCTTACAAAGGAGCAGGAAAAACAGACCTATTGATTGTCAGTGTTGTCATGCTGTCACAGCTTAACAATGTGGATTCACCTCCAGTGAATAGTCTGTGTGTGCCTGAGCTCGTGTGTGTGCAGCCATGAAAGACAGTAGTGCTAAGCTGCTTAGCTGCAGTGAGGTGTTTGGCTGGTGGTGCACTGTCCTGGTTGTGGACCAATGAATCTTCTGCTAGGCAAGGGTCGTCAGTGTGTTTTTGTTGTAGTCCACAGACTGAGAATGATCGGATTATAACATGGCTGTTTGATAGGCAGAACTGTCCTGCAGCTATTAATAATACATCTAGAGCAGGGGTCGGCAACCCCTGGCACGCGTGCCAGCATTGGCACGCGGCACCGTAACCAGTAGCACACTAGCAATAAGTGGAATAAGTGTGCAAAATATTTAAATTGTATTTTCGGATCCAGCGGCGTCTCCCTGTTACCTGCAGAAGGAAGCCATGCACGCAACGCAGCCCTGCTCTCTTTATCTCCAGGTGACTTTCTGCCGCTTTCCTCCGTGGTGCAGTGCTGATCGTTTCACCACGGAGGAAAGCACTTCACTAATTGCAGTACCCATAAGGAGCTGTACAAATGCCGCAGTTTTTGCGAGGCTGTGTATTTAGTTGAAAGCCCAGTGGCGATCTGCTCATCTCTCATCGAAATAATATGCTACAAAGGGGCGGACTGGCCATCTGTGTGTTGAACTTTCCTGTCGGCTCCCAGACCGTAGTCGAGGAGGGCAGAAGCAACAAGCTTCAGGTTCAATAACCCACTTTAGCTTAAATGACTGGAGAGAGGCGAGCTCTTCTTGGGAGGCCGTTGCATTTATTTAGCTGTTCTTCCGTTTCACAAAATACATCACAGACCTCTGTTTTTCTGCTTCCTCGTTTCACTTCCAGAAACATACACATGTTCCCTCACTGTCACTCTACCATCCACAAACACACATGCACAAGCCACACCTCTCTCTCTCTCTCTCTCTCTCTCTCTCTCTCTCTCTCTCTCTCTCTCAAAGGGACAGTGATCTCATCTCACTCTGCATGACCCTAATATCATAATATGTGTGCTCTGAAGAATCACAGAACGGACGATCGTTCTTATTATTATTATGCCGTTTAAACCAATTATTTAAATGTGTTTGTTAAATTTGGCATCATGTACAGCGCTGACTGGTCCACACACTGCTTCCCCGCAGCGAGGCTCCCCCGCCGAGCGTCAAGCTCCTCAACCCCCCCCGTTGATAATTCTCTATCGTTGGCACGCTGATAACAATTTTGTTTTAAATGGCACTTCATATAAAAAAGGTTGCCGACCCCTGATCTAGAGATTCATTGGCCATTGAGGAGGCAATATTGTCACACACGGCTCACATACTGTACATATACTCAGGGGCGGAGCTTCAGGGGGGGCTGTAGGGGCAGGGCTCCCCGGGCCCGGGACGGTCGGGACCCAATGGGGGCCCGTCGCCGAGGCAGCAGGCTCCGCCCCCGAGATATTCGCCGGCGGGCCCTGCTGCCTCGCGCCACTGAGGGCACTGACGTTCCTGGTCATATTAGGTATAAAGCATTGTAGCCTATAATATGAGTTGAACTTGTGCTGCTATTTTCACACTCACATTTAACATTAAAACATGAAAAATTGAAAGTGAATCCCTTCTATTGTCTCCAAATGTATTTTGGGTAAAATCGTCATCAACAGCCGTCCATCAACATCATACGTAAATGAACGTCAACGTCATCATCAATCACTTGTCATTCAACAGAGCACTGTCTAAGCATGAGCAGTTATAAACACAAAAATGGAGCTACAAAACGCAAAGAAAAAGATAAAAAGGACCAAGGAAAAGCGAAATTGTCCAAGCTAGATGGATATTTGTTTCGCCCTACTCCTCCTCCTGTGGGAGATGAACCTGAAGTTGTTGCCACTGCCAGCCGTGTTTCATCCCCGAGCCCCAGCCCGCCAACAACGTTAGTGGGGGTTAGCCAGATTTACAGGTAGGCTACAATCACGGACACACACTGTCAACAAGAAAATGTGAGTTTGTGGTAAATGTTGATATCATTGTTGTTGTTACTTCGTGTAGCTCGGCCGCCTAGCTTATTTCCTTTTCTGTCTCTAGGCTGTAGTGATGATGATGATAATAATAATAATAATAATAATAATAATAATAATAATAGGGACGACTCAGCAGCTGCTAGCTGCTCGTCTAGAGGAGAGCCAGGCCTGACGCTTGACCAGCCGCACCCCTCCCCCTCCGGCTCCTTACCTGCTGCGCCGCAAGGTGAAGAAGTACCGGACACTGGGAATGAAAGCAGCAACAGGTCTCCTCCTCACGCTACTCCTACGGGTGAAACTCAGACCACGGATCATGATGTGTCCTGCAATTATCCTCTGGAGCATTTTCCGACTGATCGGGCAAACTATTTTTGAAAACATTGAGGACGCCAATATCAAAAGATATATCCTAAAAATGGGCCCATGCAAACCCAAAGGTCCATTTCCCAAAGACAAGGATAACCGTTGCTTTTCAGAAAGCTATTACACCTCCACCACTAAAGTTGGGATGAAATTTCCACGCAGCTGGATGTGCTATTCCCCAAAATTGGACTGCTGCTACTGTGAGCCTTGCTGGCTTTTTGCCAACCGAAAGGCACCGTTCTACAACAATGCATGGGTAAACGGAATAAAAGACTGGAAACATCTTTCTACTAAAATTGAGAGCCATGAATCCACTCAAATACACCTTGGTGCATGCGTAGTATATGAGCAGTGGAAAACCAACGGCACAATAGACGCTGACATGGAGAGGAATGTGCGTAATGCCGCCCAATTTTGGAGACAGGTCGTGGAGCGCATTGTTAATGTAACTCTCACTCTAGCTTCAAGCAACTTGGCATTCAGGGGCCATCGAGAGGTTCTAGGTCAGGCAAAAGCTGGCAACTTTTTGTCAATAATAGAAATTATTGGCTCGCTACGACCCTGTTTTGAAAGAGCTAATCAACCGAACAGAAGGGTCAGTGAAATACCTCAGTCACCAGATTCAAGATAAGATTATTTACATATTATCTCAACGTGTGAAAGCTGACATCATTGATGAAATAAACGAAGCCCCATTTTATTCCGTCATCATGGACACAACGCAAGATGTATCAAAGATAGACCAGTTGAGTCAGGTTTACCGCTACATAACTGTTGTTAAGAACGACATGGATATTGCAACAGATATACAGATCAATGAAGTCTTTTTGGGTTTTGAAGTGCCTAAAGGTTCATCAGCTTCAGAGCTTGAAAACAACCTCCTTGGTTCTATAGAGAAAAACGGATTAGATCTGTCTAAATGTCGCGGACAGGGCTATGAAGAGGCGGCTAATATGAGTGGTGTGTATTCAGGTGTGCAAGCAAGAATAGCCGAGAATGAGCCCCTTGCCCACTATGTTCATTGCGCTGCTCATAATCTCAACCTAGCACTCAACGACTCTGTTAAAAATGTCCCTGGAGTGAAGCAGTTCTATGACACTGTAGAGACGCTCTACAACTTTTTTGGTCACAGTATCAAACGATGGGCATTGCTCAGTGAGTTAATCACGCCAGAGAGCAGAACTATCACATTAAAACGCTTATGTCCCACTCGCTGGTCATCTCGCCATGATGCGCTTGTTGCGTTAAGGCACAGATATGGAGACATTATAAAAGCCCTCGTCAAAATATCCCTTACCAGTGACAAAAAGGATGAGCGCAATGAAGCAAGTGTACTCAAGAATGCCATAACCATGTGTAGCTTTCTATTTTTGGTCAACATGCAGACCAAGATTTTGGAAAGCATTAATTATGCTTCACAGTTAATGCAAGCAAAAGACGCGGATATTCTCAAAGCATCTACTCTACTGCAAAATGCCATCAGTGTTTTGGTGGAGTATAGGGGACAATTTGATGAGGCAAAGTCCGCCACTCTTGCCCTGGCTACTAAATGGGGAAGTCAAACACAGTTTGAAACAACCAGGGCCAGGAAAGTTAAGAGACACTTTGATGAACTTTCAGAAGACAGCCGCCTCACTGACGCAGAGAGCAACTTTCGGGTGACCGTTTTCAATGCATGTCTCGATATAATCATCCAGCAACTGTCCCAAAGATTCACCATCTTAAATGCAACTGTGAACATGTTTGAGGCAATTCACCCCAACACACTACTACAAGCAAAGGATGAGGATTTACACCAAGCTGCCCAGCGGCTTAGAGAGCACTACAGTCGGGACATCGCCGCCAGCTTCCCTGGCCAGCTGCTTTCTTTCAGAACCTGTTTCAGGGACAAAATACAAAAACTAAAATCTGTCGCGGATCTGGTAAAAATGCTCATTGTTTACAACCCAGCAGTAACATCTACATTCAGTGAGGTTTGCACAGCCTTCATCTTATTTCTGACTCTTCCTGTCACCGTGGCAACCGCCGAGCGCTCTTTCTCCAAATTAAAACTCATCAAAAACTATTTGAGGAGCACGATGGGACAGGAGAGACTGAGTGGACTGGCCTTGCTGTCCATCGAAAGTGACCGAGCCAAGAAATTGGACATACAGCGGATTGTGGACGAGTTCGCGGAGCGCAAGGCTCGCCGAGTGCCCTTCAAGTATCGCGGAGTACACTTCAAATTTAATTTGTACAGTAGCCTACTTGTACGTGAATGTATGGGCCGCCGTGCCAATTTTACACTGCTGTGCTCTCATGGTGGCGGCTGGCTGTCCATGGTGAATGGTGTGTCAGAAATGTAGTCATTTTATTAGGCTATGTTTTCGTTGTCCTTGTGGTTTGTTGGACTTTATGTCATGTTATATCATTATTATCTCTGATATATATTTCGTTTCTATACCCTTTGCAGAAACGAAATCTTAAATATTACACCTTTTCTTTAGTTACTTTTCTTTCAAACATTGTTTTAAATTGTAATCTTACTGATTGAGCGACTTTTTACGCGAGCGTCAGATTACCATACCCCGGACTCCCGATATTTTTGTCAAGCTTTATTGGGTTTAAAGGGCCCGGTCATGTGGCCCCGCCCCCCGGCCCGGGTTTGATATGTGCCGCCAGTGCATATACTGTACACTCCACTCCCCTCACAAAACGAATCTACTGTGACGACTCAGGTCAGAGCACACAGATCTGCAGAAGCTTACAGTAGTTTTCTGCGTACTGAGTTGGGAAATGGTGTAAGAGCTTCCTATGTTCTCTGGTATATATATATCATAGAAAATGGCTGTCCGCAGTGTTTCCCCTACCATTGTCTTGGCGGGGCGCTGCGCCCTGCCAACGGAGCCCCGCGCCCTGCCTGAAATTCAAGGTGTTTTTATTTTGTTTTTTATTTAAAAAATATATATATATAGCACCAAATTTCAACCGAAGTAATCTATCTACGGTCCCTTTTCACATTGAACATGTGCTCTTTTATTAAATAAACTAAACGCCTTGTTATTTATCCAATGTGTTCATGTTTCAGTGTCCACTGCTTTGCGTATTTACGTTCTCCCTCCGCTCTGTTTCTGAAGGGCGGGGCTCACACACACACACACACACACACACTCACTCACTCACTCACTCACACACACACACACACACAAACACACACACACACACACACACGAATGCACACACTCACGCTCACAATCAGAGACAAGAGCGGAGGAAAGGAGGAGAACAACAAGTGTAAAAAAGTCAAACTAATCTGCTTTATTGCCCCGAGCTCTGCTGTCTGCCCGTTTGTGTGTCCCCCAAGTTTCAAATTCGTTTATTATTATTTTTTAACCGCAAGCCGTTATTGTCACAGGAGAAGGACACACACACAGCCTGCCCAGGTGGACGCGCGCGAACGCGACAACGAACGTGACAACGAACGCAGCGTGCGCATTCTAAAAATAGCTCACAGATGGGGAGCAGGTACCGCGGTTTTTAACTACAGTATTGAGATGTGAGTTGGTTTATTCAGTAAATTAGCTCAGGATAATTGGATGTTCTGTCTACACCTGTTGATGTGAGGCTAATGCAGGACTTGCTAGGTTGATGCTACCGGCATTTAGCGGCAGTGACTCAACAAATTACCACTTAAAATGTATCGTCAGCAATGTGTGACAAGCAGACTGCTTGTTTAATGTTAGACTCACACCAATAGCTCAATATGATCATAACACGATTGCTTTCATATCAGAGATCAGATGAGGTGGAGCTGCCTCCAGCAATAGAGGATGAGGCAGAGAGAAGCAGCAGCAGCACAGGGTTGCAGCAGGTATGTTATATGCTGTAGTCAGGTGATTTAAATGTATCAATGAAAGGAAGAAGTGTAGGCTACATGATAAGAAGGGAATACAGTTTGAATAAAAGTAATACAGTACAGTGTAACACTGTACTGTATTACTTTTTAATGTACAAATACTTTGATACTGTACGATATCAATAACAATAATCCACAGCTCCTCTCTGCTCCAGACGATAACAAAAATGTGGGCGCCCCGAACATTTTTTTCGAGCAGCACCCTGCCAAGGCAGTAAACCTAGGGGAAACACAAAGGTGTTTTATTTGTAATAATCCTGCAGGCATACACCAATCCTTCAAAAGACATGTAAAGAGATTGCACTTGACAGAAACAAGACCAGACAATTTCCCTACAAATAAATGGTGCTTAAAGCTTAATTCCTTCTCATGCTTTCAGTCAACATAGTGTTTTTAAAAGAACAATACACACTCTAATTTAAAAAGCTTTTATTAGTAAATAATGATGTTCAAAATAAAATAGTCCCTAGGCTCTGTTTTGTGCCTTCTGCAACAGCTAGACAGCGAACATATTAGACAGAGCGTTGAGCGATTATTTGGCTATTTATTTACATTCATTTGTATGTTGCCGTTTATTGTGCAGGCACTGAAAAACTGTCCAGCATCAGTAGCATGGCTTACGTGGTCACTTGTATAGGTTGAGGTTCTTCTAGGCTGTTGCTTGGCGTGGCGAGAATATTGCTCCACTTTCTCCTGTCCCCGAGATTCGGCTTCCAGTAGCTCTGGAGAGAGCTTTCGCACCTGTGGCCACTAACGGTCATCATTTCCCTGCTTTGTTTCAAGATCCGCATCAGAAAGCTTTTGAATGGTGCTACTTTTCCAGTGTGTCTACCTGCTCTTCACGTAGCTCAGCATGTCGTCTAGGTGCTTTTTTTTCTGGAGATAGGCACTGCTCAATCCACTCCTCCATAGTAAGGCCACCCCGGAGGTCAAAGTTAATCTTAAATGTTTCCATTTTATGCTTTGTAAGTTTGTTTCGTAACGGAAGAAATTTAAATATATTTATAAAACTGACGAGTCAAATCAAGCAATCTGATTGGTCGATAGCATTTTTGCGGACCTCTTTGATTACATATTTGAAAACATCATTGCTTACTTTAAAATTAGCACAATTCATTATGTCAAACCTTGGAAAGTGTCCAGATATCCCTGCCCTAATGCCAAAGGAACTGCACACTGAATATGTGTTGCCGTTTGATGTCTATGTCTGGACCGCTGCATAAAAAGGAGGGTTTCTGCCCCGTTACTTCTCCGCTGCTTTCTTGTTCCAGTTTGTAAAGCAAACTGCAGGCAGTTTGCTTTTCAGCCCAACTGTATACTGTTTTTCTCAGGCACGGAGGGATACTGACTTTTTGTGAAAAGTAACTTACAATTCTACCCTTGGTATACGCTCAGTATATCACGGCTAAGAACCAATCAGATTGCTTGATTTGACTTGTCCGTTTTATAAATATATCATATAAAATGGCTGTCCTATATAAGGTGTTTTATTTGTAATAATCCTGCAGGCATACACCAATCCTTCAAAAGACATGTAAAGAGATTGCACTTGACAGAAACAAGGCCAGACAATTTCCCTACAAATAAATGGTGCTTAAAGCTTATATTCTTCCTCATGCTTTCAGTCAACATAGTGTTTTTAAAAGATCATCACACCTGAAACAAAAGTGACACTTCACTCTTTGTACGAGTATCACAGCAGACTTACTAGTTAAAGAACTGCTTGTAGCCGCTGCTGTGTCCTTTAAAGCAGGGGTTCCCAAACTTTTCAGCCCGCGACCCCCAAAATAACAGTGCCGGAGACTGGCGACCCCCTGTCGACGGAGGGGGGGGGGGGGCTAGTGAATTAATTTCAGTTTTCCACACTCTCGCGGAAATATCTCCGCAATGGAGCGAGCTTAAGTTTCACTTTCGATTGCATGATATAGCCCAGCGCAACACCTCCGTCAAGCATGTTGCCACTTGTTTATACCATTTTCAGGCGGTTTGTAATCTGTTCTAGAAAGACAATGTGTTTTTTAGGATTTTAAGAAGCATATAGAACAAACAATGGATGTATTTGATGAACATTTATCCATGCTGAAAGTAGATTTAGATGTGTTAGGAGTGAGATAGAGATTATTATCTAATATATGCATCTGATGAAGCATTGCATGAAGTCTGTTGATGATCAGAGGCTGTTGTTGGGGCTGCATAAACTTTTTTTTATTTTTGTTTTGTAGACAGACCATGCAGGCCTCAGAGAGTTAAACTTGGGCCTGCGACCATAGTTTTATTGTATTTTGTTTTGAAAATCCACAGCGGAGGTTTGTGTCGTACTACATGCGGTGTATTTTGCATATCTCTCAGTAGCCAACAATCTGTGAGTCTGTTTGCTCGGACATAAACTCGTGTTTAAAATAATACTACATAATAAATGTCTACATTTCATAATAAGAGGTGTAAAACCTGAGAGGATTTTAAATCGCATTTGAACTAAATGCTTATACAATCTGTAGTTGTATTTGTATTGTTGATTTAATGTGTGAACGAGGCGATATAGAGAAGGTTAAGCTGTCATTATTAGGCTGTAATTTGTTATATACTGTTGGAATGGGTAAGCAGGCCTATTGTTTTTGGATATTTGTGGAGTTAGGTGGTCCATGAGTGTTTTTTATTGGTTAAGTGGTCCTTGGTATGAAAAAGTTTGAGAAACACTGCGCTAGTGGATTGTCAAAAGGGGAGCCTCGTTGCGGGGAAATTATACAGATGGCTAGTCCGCCCCTGAAAATGTCTATGCAAACGTTATTATTAATACAAAATTAATCAATTTTTTTTTTATAATTTTTTTTTTTTTATTTTCCATTTTTATTTTGTAATCATCTTGCGACCCCCTCTTTGGCAACCCCTGCTTTAAAGCAGTTCATTGCGTTTCTGTTCTGTTTTCTTACCAACTAATGGACGCGTTTTCTTTTTCCATTGCCGGTCTTACCCTTAATGTGAAGTCAAAACCCTTTTTTCTGTTGGCAGACACATTTGTTAGGCCTATCTGTTTTAAATGTTTCTTTCTGAATTCTGTCTAATCTTGATAACGAACAGTTGCTCTTTTTTTATTTTCTGGTCATACAATCATCAGGGAATCTTTGAGACAATGACAAAGACACTCGTTCACTGACCCTATTGGTTTTGGCTGCCATAACTCTGTGTTAAAGGAAACTGAAGCCCCAGATTTGAGTACAGGGTTGGGCAATCGTTTCTAATTTCATATGGGCCAATCAATAAACTCAAGATCCTCATTAAGAGATCCAATTACATGGACAACTTAGTGTCCAAGGAAAACCTCATGTTTTGTTTTATTGTATAAAAAAGAGTATACGATCCGATCACTAATTGGCACAAGCCTTTATAGGTGTGTGTGTTACATTAAAATACAAGGGCCGTGTGTGTGTTTGTACCAATTGCACTGTTGTCCTGAGGTGGTATTGTCATTTCCTGTGCATCTGTATCATGTGTGTGCTGGTGAGTTGCTGAGAGAAGCCTGTAAGCTGAACCTATCCGAGGGAGCTCTAGAATCTCTATGGGCGACAGTGACTTATCTCCTCACCTCAGGCCCCAACACGACGTCTGTCTGCCGAGAAATGCAGGCTGTGAAGGGAAGGCCAACACTCAGACGCATGTGGAGCACTCGCTCACTTTAGCCCCTTGTGCTTTCCACACAACACACACGCACACACACACACACACACACACACACACACACACACACACACACACACACACACACACACACACACACACACACACTTCACTTTCACTTTCAGATCTGCCTTTGTTTATTTCGATCTGGCCAACCTTACTGAGACGTTATTTACACTTTGGTCCCCTTGCTTTGTGCTAATGTGTTCTTTGCATGCTAAAATTGTGTGCACTGTTTTGACTGGGTCCAGGAAGCATTACCTTTTTCCCATAGAGGAACTTCCAAAGAATGTACGGTAGTTTAATTATAGAATATCAGCTCCCGAGCTGAAGTTGTTTTTTCTCTTCTTCCTATTCCGTTGTTTTGTTTCTTGCACACAGCTGATCTCCTGTTAAAAGTGGTCTCATATACGGATACTATGGTGTTGTGTGGAGCTGCACAGATTATCCCACTAATCGATTTTGTGGATCAACAGAAAAAAAATGGGCAACTATTTGAATAATTAATTTGTCCTTCAAGTATGCTTGTATGCTTTTCTCTGTTATATAGTGTGTTACAGTGAATGTCTTTGTTTTTTGTCTTGCCTTGGACTTTAAGAAACTCGAAACATTCTATTTTCTCACATTTTATTCCAAATACTTTCTCGATTTATATTGAAAACTATATTTGCATCTTGGTTTTTAATAACGTAAATACAGGAAGTACAGTCGATAAAAAAACGGACAATTATAAAATAATAATACATTTAAATATTTGTAATACATTGGGAAAGACACCTTCCTCCCTTCTGTTTCCCATTAGATCTCAATGTGCTCTTTGTGTCTGCACTGAGCCTGTACTCTATGATCCCTGCTATCTCAACGCTCTGGTGGCTAATCCACTGCACACTAAGCAGCTTTCACAGGGAGAAGCCATAGGCCAGTCTGCCACTTTTAGCATACTATCATACTTGTTTACTTCTATGTGCTGTGTCCAAATTCAATAGGTCAGTCACCAACTGCTTTATCTATATTCAAATATTTTAACTTTCTTTTTATGTTTAAGGAGCCCTGTTTTTTGACAGTTTTTTTGTCATTCATGTTTTTGGGTGAACACATTAGTAGTTTTGTACCTACTGACTCATTGCTTTATGTCTGTTTGAATGCAGGTGTCTCCTCTGCTACCTTGTTGCACTCGAAGTCCCTGCGCGGCCACAGAGACTGCTTTGAGAAATGTCACCTCATCGCCAACCAGAAGCTGTCACGTTCCAAGGTCTCCAAAAGTGCTTACGAGGGCATGAAGCTGGCCTTCAGCCAGAAACTGAACCGCATCATCCAGTATGCCCAGAACAAAGACTCTGTCTCCTCTAACGGGCCGGGCAGACGAGGGTCCAAGCTCCTCTGTTACAGCCAGCAGAGCGACCACAAGCTGTTGCCCCAGTCGGACGCCCAGGTGCCGCGCTACACGCCCTGCTGGGACACAGGCAGGGCTACAGACAGGCCGGACTACACCATGGGGGTGTTGGAGCGCCACACAGTGGAGAAGCTGGGACTGCTGCAGGAGGCTCACTCTGACGTCTGGTCCAGTGACGGCAGGAAAGGTCTACACAGCCGGAACCTATTATCAGGAGGAGGACAGGCACAGCGCAGGCACCAGGGCCACAGCACAGATGAATGTGAGGTCATTTCACTCCACTAACTTTACCTTTCTAGGTTTGAGATTGTAATATAACCAGCAGGGGAAGGCTTGATTATTTTTCTTTGAAATGTCAACAGAAATGCATTGCTGCCTCTGTGTTTTAACTTCAGCAAGTGTCATCTCTTCAATTTCTAAAACTTCCAAGCACTTGTTAGTTCAAGGGCAGCTGACAAAACAGTAACACGGCAACAGAAAAGACACTCTCACTTGGTCCATCCTTCATCTCCTCATAGAAAAGTTATTTCCCTCTAACCTCGAAGCGGTGTGTCCTTGGCTGTCTCGTGTCTCGTCACTGCAAAAGCTGCTTATGACTACAGTCTGCAGGAATGTGAGGGAGCCTTCTATAGGTCCCTGATTAAAATTCTGTGCCCGTAAATGAAAGATGACAGGGGCTTCTCACTGTTTGCATAAGGACACACTACACACCAACATTGACCCATTAACACAGTAAGGCAAGGCTGAAATGCAATGTGAAAAACTGCTCATCATGTATTCGATTGCTCGTTCACACACTAACACACAGATGGCACTTCAACATCCGGACTGGATACCTTAAAACAAATTTATTTCAGTTTTTCTTTAGATTTGTTAATAGCTGGTTAAATGTACGAGTTGCTCTTAGCCATAAACAGCTCAGTGCTGCAGAACCTCAAAGAAGTAACAAATCCCTTCTGATATTGCTACAGTATTCCTGGATACAGTTTAAAAAAGAGAGCATACATAGGAGCTAGTCGTCAATAACTATACAGACATTAGTTTCTGGCACGTATACTATGGCACATCACCCAGTTTATGACATGGACACCTTTTATTTTCAGCTTGATTCTATATGGTGCATGTTTTTTCCCCCACACCCATTTTTTCCAATGTAGTTTGTGTCTCTGAAGTGTCAATTTCACTTATGAGTGTTTCAGAAATGCCTGTAGATTATTAAAAATTATGCTTTTTAGTTATTTCAGACTTTCCTATTTGCGTAAACAGCAAAACATTGTATTTGTAGTTACAGAAATGGAGATGAAACTAAGGAAAAGGGGAGGGAGGCCACCTGTCTGTTCAGTGTCCTCCTGCCCACATGATCACCTATACTGTGTTTAAATGCAGACTAATATATTGACATTTCAACTATTTTATAAATGTATCTGCTGAAAAACAGCCGGTTCAGTGTCTGAGTCAGAGCTCAGTCACATGCTGTGACATTCTGTGCCTCTCCCTCTCTAATGCAAACCCTTTCTCTTTCAGTGACAAACATGAGTGTGGACCAACTCCATCAGCGGAACAGCCAGCTGCTGATGCAGATTCAAAGTAAGTGTTGGTAACTGACCTTCTGTGTTAACTTTTTCTATTCCGCTTATTGATCCCAACTTTTGACATCAAGTTCAAATTTTTGCATAATCAATACTTTAAACTGAACATTTGTATGTCTTTAATGTGTAATGCTCAAATGCCCTCCTCAGCTAAACATTGTTTTGAAGTGACAGATTACTCAAACCTCAGTCAGTTAGACGTAGTGTTGGCACAATCAGTACAAGCTAAGCTACGCACTTCTTCTAAGTTTGAATCATGTTATCCCGGTGTAAATGACTAGACCCTGCAGAATGCAGAAATAAGTGAGTCATCCTAGAACACAATTGTGAGACTTGTTGCACACTACCATTTTAATTGACACCCAATCATCATGAACCATGAACCATCATTCAACTTTTATAAAAACATTTCAAGGCTTCTGTTATGACCGATTAAATGAACTCATATAGTGACGCAGGAATGAGTCTTAAAGCTCAGAAATACGTTAGCATTTGACCTCATCCAGTTCCAGATCTTCCGTCTGTATTTTTTTCCTTTTTTTCTGGTTAGATCCCCAAAATAAGGTCTGTCGTGTGAATTTTTGTAACCATGTGGTTTTTCCAGTATATAGTATTACAGTCGACCATTGAACGCTTCAGAAATCATGAAGTGGTGTTCATATGTGGAGATGATCCCGCTGAACTAAACATGTTAGTATCATATACGTTTGCCACAGAGATTTTCTCTTTAATACACCACAATCCAATGGAAAATCCCATTTGCCTTTAGCCCGTACGAGGTGAACTTTCGGGTCGGCATCCATGCAACACTCCATAGCACATTGTTTGGAGGGTTTTGGCTCATTGTTTACCATAGTAAATATGCTAAACGACAGACTGTGTGAGCTTATCCCAATTCATTTATCCTCGCAAACATTGGTCTGCAGAGGAAGTGTGGAATGGGATTGATAACACTTTCGATATGTCTTTATCTTTGTATGTCTGTTAAAAGCACTTAAAGCAACAATGGCTGTAGACTTCTACACCTCTGAAATGCATTTATATGCACCATACATTTCCCATCAAAACGTGTCTTTGTTAATCATCTTACTTATTTTGAATATATATTTGGACTGATGAATTAAATACTTTATACCATTAATTAGTTAAAGGGTTAAAGTAGTTGAGTTGAAAGGGTTTTTGGCTTATAATGTTTCTGAATAATACATGAACTCTCAATTCTATATTTATTCATCATATATAATATAAAACCTTATGTTTTATTGTCTGGGCTCCTGTTCTCAAACTTCCTATAGCATATTGGGATTTCACATATCTCCATTATGTCTTGATTGATTGTATAAAACAAATCTTGTGAATAAATGATGATTTGAGTTTGTTCTGCCCCCTTCCCACAGAGGTGTTTGAGGAGCTGACGGAGGCAGTGCAGGAGAAAGACTCGTTGGCGTCAGAGCTGCATGTGCGTCACATCGCCATCGAGCAGCTCTTTAAGAACTGTGCCAAGCTACCCTGGCTGCACATCAGCAGGGCGGGGGTCAAGGCCAGCAGCAGCAGCAGCGACCCTGTGGAGTGAGGAGAGGGGAGGGGGGGGGGGGGGTCTGAAAAACACTGAAACGCCTTTATGTGTAGTGAGTGACTTTAACGACACAGCGTTGTGGCCGTGTTGACACGGCCTCTGTTCTGGTGGTTGCGGTGATGAGCGAGGTTAAGGTGTGCAGTTCAAACAAATACATGGTCTGGTCTGTGAATTGAATTGCACATGTCATGTAGCAAGGATGCATGTAAATCCAGGGGGGGGTCAGGATCAGCTTCCTGGTGCTGATAGACGATGAGGTGGACATCCTCCTTTAAAAAAGGATCTTTTAAGATTTCCCTCAAAACAGACTGAAAACGTTTTAATTGTACACAACTGAATTGTATCTTGCTAAGCTTGCTGTTAACATTGTTGTATGGTTCTCATCTCTGTGGATACATTTGAAAGTTTTTTCTCATTATATCAGATGTGGATATTTAAATATGGGTCTTAGCTTTGCCTAGTACTCTTACATATGATCAGATGGATCTGTGGGGAAAGTGATGAGTTACAGTATTGTATCACATGGTGCAGAATACATAAAGCAGATTAGCTGGATGATATGTATCATATTCACAGATGCTGCCAGCAGTATTGCTTGGTAACGGTTCTGAAATGAAGCATGGGCCACGTTTCAGCCTTTTCTTCCAGCGGCACACTGACAATATAACACACATGTTCAACTTGCCTTCCAGCTGCCCTCATTTGACTTGATCATTTATGAAAACTGTGGTAATCAGATATATTTTCTAGTAAATAAAAAAGTAAAATATTGAAATAATATCAAGTCCGATGCAGTAAAAGGCATGGGTAATTGCAATAGGACACCGTAAAGCACTTCTGCAGCAAAGCCAAATCAAAAAGTGTGAATGGTAAAAGGCTGTGCTGGCTCTGCAGGCTGTGATTTGAGGGAGATGACTAATTTGGGAGTTTCCGTGAATAATACTGAATACATTAAACAGCTGATAGCTCAGTTATTATACCTGTGGCTTAAAGTGAAAGGTATTTTGATTTTAATTCAGCTTTCGCTTTTATAGTATTTTAATTGCTGTTGAGATTGACTTGATATTTAGCTGTGAAGCACAAGCAGCTTGTGTGGCTATACACTGAACGAGGGCTATTGCAACAAGAGAGGTTAAACTTATAAAAAGAAATCTAGCTGCCAAACCAAAGTGTGTATTTGTTCTGTTTCGCATTAGCAGAGGAAGATGCAATACCAAACTGATTTAAATATGTTTGATTGACTTCTTGCTTCAGTGTTTGTAATAATGAAAGTACACACGGCGTATGTTTTATGATTTATTTCTTTCATTTTGTAATGTTTCTTTCATATGCAGTGTTAAAGTTGGTTGCTTTCTCAGCTCTATGTGTGAGGGCTGTCTTGATGTCACAGCAATACAAACACAATACTTTGGTCTACTGTGTCTTTGAACTAAAGGAGACTTTATTAACAATGTGGTTTGTTTATGATTCAAGCACCTATGCAAGAAAAGTCCAATAAATCAGAAGCCTTATTGAATATAAATATCTAAAAGAATATTAGTCATCTGAGTTTCCGTCAGAAGAGGTCTCAGAGCTACCTGAGTTAAAAAATCTGGGGAAATAAACGGTTAAGTTTGGAACAACTCAGCATTTTCACCATCTCTTCTGCTCTCTCTTTGTAAGAGATTCAATGTATTTGACCCCTTTTTAGGGTTTAAGGTTTTAGCACTATTTTTAATTAAATGATTCAGTGTGCTTGAGCTTTTTTCAGATTAATGGTCCTTAATGCAAAACCTTCAATCTTCAGTTTTGATGTGTTTTTAAATATGAATGCTGTGTCTTTTTGTATACCGTGTGAACATGCCTGCTTCTGCTCACCACAAAGCCCAGGCTGTCTGGCTTTGTGTTCCTGGAGATGTGAGCTGTTACACCTCCTGATGTTAGGCCTGACTAAGTTTATTTTCTAAAGTTGAACGAAGCTACATTTGTGTTGTGTGATGAATATTTATTGTGTGTGTTTCTGGACCTTCACATGCTGTGTTTTTGTGCTTAAGTGACTGTTTGTATTTTTTGTAAAATATTTCAATAAAACTATTTTTTACTACTTACTGTGATATAGTGAAATGTTCCTGATGGTGGCTGCTGCTGCTGCTGCTGCTGCTGCTGCTGCTGCTGCTGCTGCTGCTGCTGCTGCTGCTGCTGCTGCTGCTGCTGCTGCTGCTGCTGCTGCTGCGTCTACAAATGCGCGATTGACACAAATTGGAAACAGAAAAATACAACTAAAAGTGCGGCAAATTATTCGCTTCGTCAAAAATAACTCATTGCGAAAAAGCAGAGCTCAGAACATTTCAATGTCTTTGTCAAAATATGTAATACTGAAGACGCCCATTCTTCAGTATATTAATGATGGGTTCAAATCATGTTTTACTGATATTAACTGTATAAAGTGAGATACATGAATGCACATCCACCCTCATGCAGCTATTCTTTGTACGTATTTATACTGAATAGTTTGAACATTTGCTCATCCCCAGCTTACAGTTTTTTCAATTGCTTACACACATTTTTGAAAACAGGTCTCATTTGATCAAAACACTTGACACAATTCACAAAACAAAAAATTGCAAAACACCTCATATCCTGCAGAATGACTAACTGCACTCAAAACTACAGAAACACTTATCAAAACCAAACGAAATGGCACACACTGCATTCATATTATCAGATTGTATTGTCCACCCAACTACACACTGTTGTGCTCAATCAGAAGCACCCTCGTCTGTTATGGGCTTAGTGCTATGTAGAATGTAGAATGCTGCACTCCAGAAATATGTGCAGAAAGTCAAATATTCTGTTGAAACAGAACTAATCATTTTAGTTGTCCAGAATTTGTTATATTGTTTATATTGTGTATATTTGATATACCATTTTTCTATTTCATGTATGAGGTGTTTTGCACTTTGGGTGTATGAGCTTGTGAATTGTGATACATTTTGTGACAAATTGTGACAACTTCAATTAAAAAAACAGGCTATAGGGACAAGTGCCGTCAGTTTGAGGCTTGATTGAAGGTCATTCCAAGACCAAGGACCATAATAAAAAAGACTCCTTTTTCCAGCCTCAGTCAGCACAGCAGGTACCTGGACCCGTATCCAGGCACTGGATCTGAGGTTGTAAGAGTCACAAACTGGAGCAAATCTGGCACAGTACATTGGAAGCTTACCTAAAATGGCTTTTTACATTAATAAAAACCAATGCTGCATCCTACACATACTAAGTGAGGACCATCCAGTTAGGCTGTACAGTGTGCAATGATGAGTCCTATAGGGAGCATTTGATATATATCGCAGTGCAGCATGGTAGAGTGGGTCAAGTTTGGCCAAAACAGTGGGACAGGCAAATCTATAGATTGTATCACCGTAGTCAAGCTGGGACAGGAATAAGCCAGAGACAGGGGCGGACTAGGGGGAAAAAGTGGCCCGGGAATTAATTGACAGACAGGCCCACTTAATGCGCGGCATGTATCGGCCGGCCGGCGACGACAAAAAACCCTATGAATTTAATGTTATTTTGGACCATTATTCATATAGTAATCACATTACCTGAGCCCTTGAGTTGCCCAGAGTAAAATAGTGACAGCATATATTTATTGATTTTAATGTTAACAGATCATTGATGCAATAACATTTGGACCCAATTTGCCTTACTTGACGCATGGAATAAAACATGGGCGTAGGAAGCATCCTCAATGTGGGTGAGACAATTTAACAGGGGCAGGTGGTGGACCTCACCTCCTCTAGGGGAAGATTTTTTTTTTAAATGTTGAAGTTAAATAGGTCAATCTGGTGCACTTTGAGAGCAAAATTAGGGACTAAATCTATGGATACATCTCTCAACACCCATATGAAACAGAACTGTAAACAGATTTACTTTTTCTTTCAACATTTATTTGAACAGCAAGTGGAGGCAAAAATGACTGCACCCAAAACAATAAACCTGCTAGCTAACTAGCCTAAACTCGGTAACAGAATGTGGGCATGGAAGCCCCTCCCTCTGAACCCAGGGCTCGCTACAATACTGTATACACAAACTATACAAAAACGCCTTTACGCTTTGGAGCTTGTTTATCCATCTGTAAGCAACTGCACAGTTATAGATAGTGATAGAACATAGGTAGCCTATCAAAACGGCCCAGCCAAACCCAGTGGGGTGTGGACCACACCCCTCCAGGGAGTGGCCGGAACACAAATATGGGCCGGTAGGATTTAGGCAAAACATTTTTTATTTTTTTTGGCACTCCGGCCCACGCACAGCACCGGCCCACCGGGAAAGCTCCCGGTATTCCCAATGGCCAGTCCGCCCCTGCCATAGACCGACCTTTTACTGGAAGAAGTTGAAAAACAACGTTTAAGTCTGTAAAGAAAGCCAAGAGTGAATTTCAATTTCGTAGTTAGAACTTCAATATGGTGTTTAAAGTTCAGATTTCTGTCCAACGAAAAGCCCAAATATTTGTAAGTATCGACAAACTCAACAGAGACGACATCAAGGGTGTCAATGGAAAGGCAAGAGGACGCTGACTTACGGTTTTCTTACCATTTAATAGCCGTTTAGAATCAATAAGCGCATGCTGCCGCGTGATAACATCAGATTTTAAATTGGAAACGGCCATATCCAGAGAAGGAGCACATGAGTATACAATAGTGTCATCAGCATATATGATAGGTAGAAATCTGCATCTGATTACAAATATTGTTTACATATAATAAAAAGAGCAAGGGCCCCAAAATAGAGCCCTGTGGAACTCCCTTCTCCAAGGTGACAGGGTCAGAGACAGTACTACCCAACCTGACGCATTGAGTACAGTCGTCGGTTAGATAACTCTGAAACCAGCAAATGGCATTATGACCGAAACGAGACACTTTAGACCAGGGGTGCCCAACCAGGTCGATTGCGGGGAGATTCCCAGTCGACCGCGAAATGTGTCAAAAAATAGAACAACAATATTCTGTTTTATCGTTAATGTCCTATATAACATAATCTTCCTTTGCCAGAATAATGCACTTGAACGCATCAAAGCTTTGTGATTGGCCGGCGTGACCCCATGTGTCGGGGCGGGGCTGGTGGGCAGTCCAAACTAGTTCGCTGACCTGACGTTGTCCGTGTCAACAGGAGTGACAGCCCGCACACACACAAGACCGCAAGTATGGCAGAAGCAAAAAAGCCCAAAATATATAATTTTCAATCAGAGTGAGAGGATGATTATTTTTTTATCTATTCCAATTCAAAGTCCATCTGTCTCATCTGCAATGCGAGCGTGGCTTTATCGAAGAAGGGTAATTTAGGAGCGGCATTTCAAAACAGTGCACAAACGCTACGAGACGGAATTCCCCCCTAATTCTGCCCTACGCTCCCAAAAGGAGAGGGGCCTGAGAGGACAGCTAAATGCACGGCAGTCCATTTTCACCTGTCCAAACAACAAGAGCAAGGCTGCTACCATAGCATCTTATCGTGTCAGTCACGTTCTTGCGAAACACGTGAAGTCTTTTAAAGACGGCCAAGTTGTGACAAGCATTCCTGGAGTCTGCCGACACGCTTTTGGGGGACAGTAAAAATAACAGTAGCATTTCAACAGGTTTTAGATATAATAAACACTCAAGTTAGATACCGTTATATTAATCAGCTGTACATTTTAGTTTGTTTGAACTTATTCATTTTAATTATTGTACAAAATGGTATAAGAATGCAAACATTAAGATCTGTTCTGTTTAAATTGATTATAGTCTATTATCAATTCAGGTTAAGAAACTAGTGTTGCTTGCATCCTATTTGAAAAGGAATTTCTTTTTATACTCTACTAAAATGTAACAAAAAAAGGGTTTGATTCTATTAATTTTGTCTTTTTTATTGCACTGTAGCAGCAGATTCCTGTGTAGCTTCAGATCTGAGTTGTCTTATTAGTAAGCCTAATTTATACTTTTGTAGCAACACTATTTTTAATAATGGCAAAGAAAGGGTTCAGAGTATTTTCTTTTTTCCCTGTGTCATGTGTGGCAGCAGCACTGTTCCATGTTTATCGAAAACATTACCCACTGTAGTATGTGACGTGTGAATAAACTCCAACTATGTATTAACAACACTGTTGTGCAGCTTCAGTTAAATACGTGTAGATTAGAAAGAGGTAAGATAAAGGATCTGCAGTATTTTATGAAGTATTCATCGTACGAAGGTCAGTTACAAGTAGAAGTGTGTATTTACCCGGTAGTAATGGCTACGACTCTCTGACTGGTAGATCTCGGCAGAATGGCAACTTTAAAAGTAGCTCTCGGTTCAAAAAAGGTTGGGCACCCCTGCTTTTAGACAATGTGGTGATCTACAGTGTCAAATGCTTTGGCTAAGTCAATAAGCAATGCACCACAAACATATTTCTTATCCAAAGCAGCCTTAATATCGTCTAAGACTTTCAGACTGGCAGTCACAGTACTGTGCTATGATCTGAATCCAGATTGCATAGGGTTAAGGATGTTGTGTGAATTTAAAAAAAGCTTTAGCTGAGCAGAAACTAGGGACTCAAGAATCTTTGATAACACAGAAAGATTTGGGTCGATAGTTATTCAACTCAGTGGGATCACCAGCTTTCAAAAGGAGCGATACAAGAGCTTGCTTCCACACAGCTGGCAGTGTGTGAGTGGACAGGGAGAGAGTATTTTCTACACGATTCAAAGGCATTGGTAGATTATTGCTAGCTAACTAAGCTAAAACCTAGGTTACTACATGTCAGCTGGCGCTGACAGTTAAAACTATCTAACTTAACTACATTTAACACTTATTCAATTAATCTGAATAAGCTATAGTTTAACAGCAGTATTAAGAAGTACGTTTTTAACTTTAATAAATAAACAACATTTGGTGGCAAGAAACATGATTGTCATATAACATAATGTTAGCTTCTTATACAGTCAAATTGCATTAATGGTAGATACATGTTAGCTCCCTAAATGATAGCACCGAGGACACTGCGGCGTTAGGTGGCGCTGTTTGATTACCAAACAGTTTGAAACACACTTAACACTTGCTAAATGAATCTGAAAAAGGTAAAGAGTCACTTACCTTTACCAACAAGTTAGAGGCAGATGCTGAAGAAATTTGGAAATATTGAAAATAGGGCTGAACACTTCTTTATATACAGTTTATACCCCTGCTGTTATGGCCGAGAGAACGAAACCCTGTCTCGAGTATTCAGTAATGAACAAAACATCATACATTGTTTACATACAAACTCTTTAACAACAGTGATACACAGCTACATAGTAAAGTAGAACAAAGAAAAAATAAAAACAACTGTGTTATTTCAAATATATATATATTTTAATATTTACAGTTAGTTTGTATTTCCTCCTTATTAATTATGTTTTTAAAGAATAAGTTAATTTGAGTAGTGTGCCTAATATGTTAGCTACAATATTCTAACCTTAGACCACTGATATTATGTGGGCTAATGAGAGAATGAGCTGATCGCACGAGCCTTGAGGGAGGAAATTAATTGACAGGATAGTTGATGAATCAAAACCAGACAAACAAACTGAAATTGTGTTGAACGCGCATACAATGAACTGATATGTTTCTAATGTATTTGTATTTAGTTAGAACTTTGGCAGATATTTCTTTTATTACGGTAACATTCTGTGAACTTTTACCTATTACTTGTAATTTAAGTGGGTCTTGTGTCACTCTTTCTCCGTGGCGCGTGTCCTGGGTAGAAATACTTTTTGAAACTGAGTTCCATTCCGTTTTAATGCCCACCTCTCGCGCAGTACATGTTGTGATCTCACAAAGTCCCGCAGACCAGCGGCTCCTCCTGTCGCGAGACCTACGGTCGCTTAGCAACCGTCAACACTTCTCGTGATAACGCCACCCTGTATGGATTCACATATATTTTGACTTTTCATTTGATGTAATGGAGGTAAGAACTCTTACACAGGGTTGCATTTACGAATGTTTACAAGACAACTTAATATTGACGCAAAAATACATTTAGCACAAGGTAAAGAGTAGAAAGTTAGCCTAACCTGACGTCATACACGGCTTGGAAAGTGAATTTAGCATGGTTGCTAACATTAATTGCACTAATGCTGTCTGTAGGCATATTACATTCTGCTTCTTACATGGTCAAATACAAATACCAACTGTATTACCACTATTTAAGATAAAGTAACTTTAGCGCTGGAAGATGTATCAGATTTCTCTACTTAAGTAAAAGTACCAATATATTAATGTCAAAATACTCTCTCACTCTATTAGAAGTCTTGCATTAAAGTATCAAACGTAAGCTAAAAGTACTCTGCATTCTACATTGAATGTTTCTGCTATGATTCACATTATTCATGTTAAGGTCTTTCTTTCCTAATGGTTTTGTAATAAATTGGATGATTACATTTTTTGTACCTAAACAGTTATTACAATAGTTTAATCTTGAGAGATGCAATGTGTTAAAAGTGTATCACATTGTTTTTAATGCTAAATCTCAATCTGACTAAAGCTGTGAAATAAGTAGAATACAATTAATTATTTCCCTTTTAAATGCAGTTGAGAAGAAATACAATATAAGTAGAGTAGAAATAGTTAAACAAAAAGTATGTTACTTGATGTACTTAGTTACATATACTCAATTACTGTTAGTTACTTTCTAGCTTGTTAAACTCCCTGTCTGTGGCTTTTCTGCATTTCCAGGAGTCGGGAGCAGCAGAGGACATGTTTGAGTCCTTGGAGGAGTTCCACATAGTCCTCAGTGAGGTGGTGGGCGACGAGAGCATGGACAAGGTCAGAGGGGAGTACGAGAAGCTCATCAATGCTCTGAAGAAGTCCCGTGAGAATGAGAAGAGGCTGATGTCCAAATGCAGGGAGCTGAATGCAGAAGTTGTGTCCACATCCACTAACGTGGCAGCCGCTCTGAAGCTGTCCCAGGACGATGAGACCACCATCACATCCCTGAAGAGGGTAAAGGGCTGCCAGAGCATCAGATGCTACAGTATAGTTATGCAGTCCACTGATCTGACTTTGGAGGATTTTGTGTTTGGTAAAGAAGCTGTGGCGGTTCTATACCGATTTGACTGGGGGGGGCAGTTACTATATGAGAGGCACATTTAGTGTGGGACAAAAGAGACAAAGACAGTGTTCAACATTTTTTGTTTTGTATAGAGTCATAACCCATCAAAAAAAACATTACATATTTTTTTCAGAAACATAATTAGTTTCAGTAGTTACAATTGTATTAAATGGCATTATGTAAAACAAAATGAATTCCAGTTCACTTCTGCTAGTTACAGCAAAACACTACCTAAAATGGACTTATCATTATAAACTCTTATTTGGAGCAGGGCCACAGGGTGGGTCAAAGCTCATTGTTACAGGGACACTGGCCACCGTTGCCCCCCCATAGAACTGCCTGTGTATAGACGTTTTTATTGTTTTTATCATGTGGGTGAACTTTTATCATTTGTTACCTCTGTTCTCCTCAAAGTAAATCAACCATTTACTGAAGTTGTCCTTCTCACACTGAAGGAGCTGGACAAAGCTTGGAAAATGGTCGATGCTGCTCATGCTAAAGAGAGTAAGGACAAAGAGACCATCAGGACTTTAAAAGAAGACGTTTCCAACCTAATGCAAACGGCTGAACAACAAACTAACATCTCTCTGGACCAAGAGCAGACGTGAGCCATTTCACCCAATTTCCCCCAGTCTAAACTAATTGCTGTTGACATACTCAAGGTCAAATGCATGGAGCCAACTGTAATGCGTGTTTTCCAGTGATCTTTTAAAGATAAACGAGGAGTTGACTGTGGAGAGGGATGAACTTCTGACAACTGTGGAGGCTCTGAGAGGAAAACTAAACAAAGCCATCACTGTGGAGCAGGAGATGGAGGGGCGACGAGAAGAAGCCTCAGAGAATATATCTCAGGTAAGTAAGATGCAAACTACTCTCTACGGCAGACCTCTAATGTACTTCATGTTAGATTTAATAAAGACCACTGAAGAGACAACCAAAGGTGTAAATGATCTTATTAAAGAGGAAACAGAAGAAGAGACGTTAATGAGAAATTAGATTATCTGCTAAATTTGACATTTTACATCAATGAGTGAGTAGATGACCTTATGTACTGTGAGAGCAAAACACAGGGGTACTTATGAATTAAATAACTTTAATATAGCTGTAACTTGTTGTTTGTGTTCAAATCCAGCTTCAGCAGGAGCTCCAGGTACAGCAGAATGAGATTTCCCGGGAGATGAGGCTGAAGGAAAAGCTGGATAAGGAGGTGAAACAGCTACAGGTGGATATGGAGGCCAAGCTGGGGGAGATTAAAGCTCTGAACGTTCAGGGCCAGAGAGCCAAAGAGGAGCAGCAGAGACTGGAGCAGCAACTCAGAGAGCTGAAGGTGAGCAGGAGAGGGACCATGACTAACATTAAGATCACCTTTTTTAATCCCCGTGGGGAATTTCAGTTCTTCACTCCGTTATTTTTTAGGCCCGAAATACACTCACACGTATATTAATTTAGCTCTGGTTAAAAAAACTAAATCTAATAACTCGGTAATTTGAGATATTTCTCTTGTAAGAGTAAGAAAGTATAATAAATGAATGGTATGATAAGCTTAAGGTCTGGCTCACATTTCTTCCCCAAACTTTTGTCCACATTGCCCCTCAGGGCTTCTGTAGCAACCCAGTCTCACGGCATGTTATAGTCACAAAACAAATGTAATCTATTGATTCGTGTTCACCAACACGATTTTCCCCTTTTTTTTGTGTCGCACGGAACGATTAAACGATACGATAAAAGCAATGTATTTTTATTGGTAGTATGTTTCGTGCCTGCACCACGTCTTTTTGTTCGGTCCGGTCTTGGAAGACCGGAAGCTGTGTGGTTCATAAAAACATTTTCTTAATCAATATCAAGCCACGATTATTGTTTTTATTTTAAATCGTATAATGTCTGACTTTTTTTGCCGTCCGTGAGGAAAAGAAATGGGGCTCAGAGCCTCAGAATACTGAAATCTGTATTTTTTAAACTTTTTTTTCCTTCTAATTTGTTATTATTTGGTGCAGGCACGAAACATACTACCAATAGAAATACATTGCTTCTAAAATCGTTCTGTGTCAGAACGATTTTAGAAATGGTGTTGGTGAACACGAATCAATAGATCCATTTTGTAACTTTAACACGAAATGCCGTGAGATTGGGTTGTCTGTAGTTGAATTCATACTATTGATTAAAAACAAACCTATGGTCTCTTTCCTGAAGTTCTATCATAATTTGTCTACAAGTGTTCTTGTAGACACACATAAAGAGTTTACAGTATAGTAACCAAAGCCCAGATCAGTAAGCTGTTATACGAACCTCCAATCTAATATGTACTCTTCAACAAGAGAAAAGGTCACACCAGGAAACTGCTATCATTCTGTATGGTTAACAACAGCATTGTGGAAAAGGAATGGATGATTTGAATTCCTCTTTAATCGTCACACACAGGTACAAGTACACAGCACCACACACACAGTGAAGTTCAGTCTCTGTATTCAACCAATCCTAGTATTAGGAGTGGACAGCTTTTGTACAGCACTAATCGAGCAGTGTGGGATCTGGTGCCTTGCTCAAGGACTTATTGGCAGTGCCCAGGAGGAGCTGACACCTCTCAAAGAACCAGTCCACTCTCCATACTTGGTCCATTATAAGGATTAAAACAGGGGACCCTCTACCCAAGTCCCTACAGACTGAGCTACTGCCGCCCCCAAAACCATTTAAAACCAAAGTGCACGTAATTGTGTGGTATATAAAATAATGTTATACATACAAATATATGTACACACACAGACCCTCACACACACATTATTTCACATACACACGCAGTGGTACCTCACCTGCCTCCCTCCCTGACTGTGACAGATGTTGAATGAGCGCTCCTCTAAGGATCTGGAGCAGATGCAGCTGAAGAACAACAAGCTGCTGCAGGACAGTGAGCAGCTCTCTGCAGCCAAACAGCATCTCTCCCTGGAGAATCAGCAGAACGCCAACGAGCTAAAGGTAAATGTTGGGCCACGGACACACACAGACACACACAGACAGACACACACAAAGCATTTAGTGACAGAATCAGAGTAGATGCGGGGCTATAGTGTGTAGGCCTAAAATAAAAAAAATGCTCAGATCTGCAGTAGTGGAGAATATATTCATGAATACCTACATGTCAATCAGGTAACACCCAACCTCTGTGTAATGCTTCATATGACTCCCCCCCCACCTTTCAGATAAGAGAAGACGAGGTAAATCAGATGCGTCAGGAGATGGCCAAACAAACAAAGATGAGAGAAACCATCCAGAAGAAGTTCCACCAGATGGAGGATCAGAAGTCTGATGTGGAGGTGCAGAGGGAGACGCTGAGGGCTCAGATTGCTGCTCTGGAGAAAGGTACAGTATGGATCGGGACATTCTTTATTGTTTCTCCTTTACAATTCCTGTTCTGTACAATAAACTGGACATCAATCAATTTCATTCGCACATTAAAGTCTTCTTTTTGCCCTGCCTTATTTTATTCAGACTTCTCAAAGACGTAAGACAGGCTAATTTACATAACATGTTTCAAGATAGCGCCACGCTCATGAAAGAGAATTAGTTATGATGAAAATGTCCTACACTGTTGACTTGGGGCATCAAGTCTTTCTTTTTCCTTCCACAGATCTTGAATCCTCCCAGAAGCAGGTGGAAAGTTACAGAAAAGCCATAGATGAGCTTGTTCGAGAGAGAGACATCTTAAATAAGGTATGAAGAGAACCTCACAGGAAGAGGATGCTGTATATGGACTGTTATGTTATTTTAAATATTGATCTTGGTCAGTAGAGAACAGCAGCAACTAGTGTAAAAGTAACTCACGGGCTATTTATTAATCTACATTTTCCCTCATAATTTCCTCATGGTCCTGTATTCCTCTGTGATCGCATTCCATAGAACATGATCAAAGCTGCACTCTCCACTGAGAAGCAGCAGAGCCTGGTGAAGCTGCTGGAGCAGGACAAGAAGACGCTGGAACACGAGATCAGTGGATTCCGCCTGGAGGCCCAGAAGCAGCGTAAGATCATCCAACAGCTGGAGAAGGAGCGCGACCGCAACATCAACGAGACCAGCAGCCTCATGCAGAAGGTTGCATTCACTATTTGGATTAATTTTTTATATTAAACAATGATTTAAAGATATGTATTGTTCTGAGGCCTGACATCAACTGTTCTACATTTCACAGGTGCAACAAAAAGTAGATGACGTGGAAGTGAGAGAGATGGAGATATTTGATTGGAGGAAGAAGGTCACTGAGGCAGAGTGCAAGCTGAAACAGCAAGAGAACCTGCTGGAGTCTGTGGTGTCTGAACGGAACCTCTACAGCAAAAACCTCATCGAGGCTCAGGTACTAACACACTGCTGATTGGATGTAGAGCAGGGGTCAGTTATCACAAGATGTAGAGCAGGGGGTCTGCTGATCACTATGTGGGGCTTTCATCGCTGGCTCCTACTGTCCAACTCACAAAGTGTCCAAGACATTGACCCCAAGGTTCTCAGGATGGTCTGGCCAACTCTTGCATCTCTGCCTGAGTGTGTGTGTGAAAGAGAGGCCAATATTAAAACTTAAAAAGCAGTTCATTCACTATCCTTCAAGTGTTTCTTTTTATTATTCATATAAAGTGTGAGGTAGCCAGTGCATCAGCTAGTTACTAGGAAATGGAAGAAGTCATAACCTTGAGATTCTTTCATGAGTACATATTGCTCCAATGACTTGGACGTACAGTTTTTACTCTGTCGTTCCTCGTGTTTATATTCTGTATTTTCTAGTATGCAAAGATGGCGAAACCTCCTCACAACTAGTTTTACACCACAGTAAATGTTTTTATAATATATTATCACCCTTTGTTTCCTCCCTTCAAAATTCACTGTGTCTGGGCCTCAGGAGGAGATAGCAGAGATGAAGAGGAAGATGAAGACCATGGATAACCAGGTCACCCGATTGAGAGACGAGATTACTGGGAAGGAGCTCGCCCTCACAAAGGATCAGCAGGAACACAAGCGCTTAGAGAAGGATAACGAGACCCTGAAGGTACTGCATCCTGCCTCATTGGTTCATAGTGAGGGAGGCTTTGGAGTTCCTCACCATCATTTCAAATGTGATCAACAAAAGCCTCTGCCAAATGCATAGTTCCCCGCATGTAAGTTATGAGAGTTGCCTTGTCCAGTAGCACTTGGAACTATTAAATTACTCATCAACCCAAGTCATAGTTTTCTCTTTTTTAGGGCTACCTTCACTCTACATTGCCAGGAAAATGTGTGCTTCATTTATATTCACCAATGCAAAGCCAGTCCAGGATGTGCTTGTGTTCAAATTCAAAGTGCAGACTGGCTGACAAATATACAGGCATTTTCATTGAAAGTGCGGCTTCTTATTCGCTGCTCTGAGCCGCTGTACCATAACATTCAAAGAGTTTAACACACAAAGACACACATCCTCTTTTTTATAACAAGTGATATAATGGCACAGACAGGTGCACTGTGTAAACAAAAACAGACAGAGACGTCCCACAGCTAGCTTGTCCACGCTGCTGTGAGCATTTTGATGTGTGCCTACAGAGCAGTCCCTAACCAGAGTCCGGCAGGGCTAAACAGCTTTCAAAAGACCGCTAAACAATAAGAGAATCAATGCTGAGACACACACACACACTCACATTGTCATTATTTGTATTTATGTGTGCATATCTCTGTGTCCTGCTGCAGGGGGAACTGCAGCTCATGAAGCTCCTGCTCGAAGAAACAAAGCAGCGTGTGGACAGTCAGAAAGTAGAGCAGCTCAAACTCCAGAAGATTATAGCCGACGCTGATGCTGAGCAGATCCAGCAGAAGAAACAACTGGGACAGGTATAGAGAGATGAAGTTGAACAAGAGGAAGTACAGAATGATAAAAGAGATATATATATATATCTGATTATTTGTTGACCAAACTTCACTCAAGGTGATCCGAGAGCGAGACAACCTGGTCAAACAGTTGCTGCACCGCAACGATGAGCGTGCACTGCTGTATGAGAAGATCAGGATCCAGCAATCCATCCTGAGCAAGGGACACTTCCACTACAACCAGCGGATGGATGACGTACGCCTGCTGAGGGTGGAGATTAAAAGGCTCCGGCGCAAGAAGAGTATCCTGGACCAGACTTTACCCAACAGAGAGGACCTGAGGTAAAACAGAGAGGACCTGAGAGAGGACCTGAGGTAACACAGAGAGGACCTGAGAGAGGACCTGAGGTAACACAGAGTGGACCTGAGAGAGGACCTGAGGTAAAACAGAGAGGACCTGAGAGAGGACCTGAGGTAAC
Organism: Notothenia rossii; assembly: GCF_949606895.1. Classification (NCBI taxonomy): domain Eukaryota; kingdom Metazoa; phylum Chordata; class Actinopteri; order Perciformes; family Nototheniidae; genus Notothenia; species Notothenia rossii. The sequence continues at coordinate 31,428,562 of NC_136907.1, forward strand.
ACAGAGAGGACCTGAACTAAAACAGAGAGGACCTGAGGTAAAACAGAGAGGACCTGAGAGAGGACCTGAGGTAACACAGAGAGGACCTGAGAGAGGATCTGAGGTAACACAGAGAGGACCTGAGGTAACACAGAGAGGACCTGAGAGAGGACCTGAGGTAAAACAGAGAGGACCTGAGGTAACACAGAGAGGACCTGAGAGAGGACCTGAGGTAACATAGAGAGGACCTGAGGTAACCCATAGAGGACCTGAACTAAAACAGAGAGGGCCTGAGGTAACCCAGAGAGGACCTGAGAGAGGACCTGAGGTAACACAGAGAGGACCTGAGAGAGGACCTGAGGTAACACAGAGAGGACCTGAACTAAAACAGAGAGGACCTGAGGTAACACAGAGAGGACCTGAGAGAGGACCTGAGGTAACACAGAGAGGACCTGAGAGAGGACCTGAACTAAAACAGAGAGGGCCTGAGGTAACCCAGAGAGGACCTGAGAGAGGACCTGAGGTAACACAGAGAGGACCTGAGAGAGGACCTGAGGTAACACAGAGAGGACCTGAACTAAAACAGAGAGGACCTGAGGTAACACAGAGAGGACCTGAGAGAGGACCTGAGGTAACACAGAGAGGACCTGAGAGAGGACCTGAACTAAAACAGAGAGGGCCTGAGGTAACACAGAGAGGACCTGAACTAAAACAGAGAGGGCCTGAGGTAACCCAGAGAGGACCTGAGAGAGGACCTGAGGTAACACAGAGAGGACCTGAGAGAGGACCTGAGGTAACACAGAGAGGACCTGAACTAAAACAGAGAGGACCTGAGGTAACACAGAGAGGACCTGAGAGAGGACCTGAGGTAACACAGAGAGGACCTGAGAGAGGACCTGAACTAAAACAGAGAGGGCCTGAGGTAACACAGAGCGGACCTGAACTAAAACAGAGAGGGCCTGAGGTAACACAGAGAGGACCTGAACTAAAACAGAGAGGACCTGAGGTAACACAGAGAGGACCTGAGGTAACACAGAGAGGACCTGAACTAAAACAGAGAGGGCCTGAGGTAACACAGAGATGACCTGAGAGAGGACCTGAGGTAACACAGAGAGGACCTGAGTGAGGACCTGAGGTAACACAGAGAGGACCTGAGAGAGGACCTGAGGTAACACAGAGAGGACCTGAGAGAGGACCTGAGGTAATACAGAGAGGACCTGAGAGAGGACCTGAGGTAACACAGAGAGGACCTGAGAGAGGACCTGAGGTGACACAGAGAGGACCTGAGAGAGGACCTGAGGTAACAAAGAGAGGACCTGAGGTAACACAGGGAGGACCTGAGTGAGGACCTGAGGTAACACAGAGAGGACGACCTGAGAGAGGACCTGAGGTAACACAGAGAGGACCTGACAGAGGACCTGAGGTAACAAAGAGAGGACCTGAGGTAACACAGGGAGGACCTGAGTGAGGACCTGAGGTAACACAGAGAGGACGACCTGAGTGAGGACCTGAGGTAACACAGAGAGGACCTGAGAGAGGACCTGAGGTAACACAGAGAGGACCTGAGTGAGGACCTGAGGTAACACAGAGAGGACGACCTGAGTGAGGACCTGAGGTAACACAGAGAGGACCTGAGGTAACAAAGAGAGGACCTGAGGTAACACAGGGAGGACCTGAGTGAGGACCTGAGGTAACACAGAGAGGACGACCTGAGTGAGGACCTGAGGTAACACAGAGAGGACCTGAGGTAACACAGAGAGGACCTGAGAGAGGACCTGAGGTAACAAAGAGAGGACCTGAGGTAACACAGAGAGGACCTGAGGTAACACAGAGAGGACCTGAGGTAACACAGAGAGGACCTGAGTGAGGACCTGAGGTAACACAGAGAGGACGACCTGAGTGAGGACCTGAGGTAACACAGAGAGGACCTGAGAGAGGACCTGAGGTAACAAAGAGAGGACCTGAGGTAACACAGGGAGGACCTGAGAGAGGACCTGAGGTAAAACAGAGAGGACCTGAGAGAGGACCTGAGGTAACACAGAGAGGACCTGAACTAAAACAGAGAGGACCTGAGGTAAAACAGAGAGGACCTGAGAGAGGACCTGAGGTAACACAGAGAGGACCTGAGAGAGGATCTGAGGTAACACAGAGAGGACCTGAGGTAACACAGAGAGGACCTGAGAGAGGACCTGAGGTAAAACAGAGAGGACCTGAGGTAACACAGAGAGGACCTGAGAGAGGACCTGAGGTAACATAGAGAGGACCTGAGGTAACCCATAGAGGACCTGAACTAAAACAGAGAGGGCCTGAGGTAACCCAGAGAGGACCTGAGAGAGGACCTGAGGTAACACAGGGAGGACCTGAGAGAGGACCTGAGGTAACACAGAGAGGACCTGAACTAAAACAGAGAGGACCTGAGGTAACACAGAGAGGACCTGAGAGAGGACCTGAGGTAACACAGAGAGGACCTGAGAGAGGACCTGAACTAAAACAGAGAGGGCCTGAGGTAACACAGAGAGGACCTGAACTAAAACAGAGAGGGCCTGAGGTAACACAGAGAGGACCTGAACTAAAACAGAGAGGACCTGAGGTAACACAGAGAGGACCTGAGGTAACACAGAGAGGACCTGAACTAAAACAGAGAGGGCCTGAGGTAACACAGAGATGACCTGAGAGAGGACCTGAGGTAACACAGAGAGGACCTGAGTGAGGACCTGAGGTAACACAGAGAGGACCTGAGAGAGGACCTGAGGTAACACAGAGAGGACCTGAGAGAGGACCTGAGGTAATACAGAGAGGACCTGAGAGAGGACCTGAGGTAACACAGAGAGGACCTGAGAGAGGACCTGAGGTAACACAGAGAGGACCTGAGAGAGGACCTGAGGTAACAAAGAGAGGACCTGAGGTAACACAGGGAGGACCTGAGTGAGGACCTGAGGTAACACAGAGAGGACGACCTGAGAGAGGACCTGAGGTAACACAGAGAGGACCTGACAGAGGACCTGAGGTAACAAAGAGAGGACCTGAGGTAACACAGGGAGGACCTGAGTGAGGACCTGAGGTAACACAGAGAGGACGACCTGAGTGAGGACCTGAGGTAACACAGAGAGGACATGAGAGAGGACCTGAGGTAACACAGAGAGGACCTGAGTGAGGACCTGAGGTAACACAGAGAGGACGACCTGAGTGAGGACCTGAGGTAACACAGAGAGGACCTGAGGTAACAAAGAGAGGACCTGAGGTAACACAGGGAGGACCTGAGTGAGGACCTGAGGTAACACAGAGAGGACGACCTGAGTGAGGACCTGAGGTAACACAGAGAGGACCTGAGGTAACACAGAGAGGACCTGAGAGAGGACCTGAGGTAACAAAGAGAGGACCTGAGGTAACACAGAGAGGACCTGAGGTAACACAGAGAGGACCTGAGGTAACACAGAGAGGACCTGAGTGAGGACCTGAGGTAACACAGAGAGGACGACCTGAGTGAGGACCTGAGGTAACACAGAGAGGACCTGAGAGAGGACCTGAGGTAACAAAGAGAGGACCTGAGGTAACACAGGGAGGACCTGAGTGAGGACCTGAGGTAACACAGAGAGGACGACCTGAGTGAGGACCTGAGGTAACACAGAGAGGACCTGAGAGAGGACCTGAGGTAACAAAGAGAGGACCTGAGGTAACACAGGGAGGACCTGAGTGAGGACCTGAGGTAACACAGAGAGGACCTGAGTGAGGACCTGAGGTAACACAGAGAGGACCTGAGGTAACAAAGAGAGGACCTGAGGTAACACAGGGAGGACCTGAGTGAGGACCTGAGGTAACACAGAGAGGACCTGAGTGAGGACCTGAGGTAACACAGAGAGTACCTGAGGTAACACAGAGAGGACCTGAGAGAGGACCTGAGGTAACAAAAAGAGGACCTGAGGTAACACAGGGAGGACCTGAGTGAGGACCTGAGGTAACACAGAGAGGACGACCTGAGAGAGGACCTGAGGTAACACAGAGAGGACGACCTGAGAGAGGACCTGAGGTAACACAGAGACGACCTGAGAGAGGACCTGAGGTAACAAAGAGAGGACCTGAGGTAACACAGGGAGGACCTGAGTGAGGACCTGAGGTAACACAGAGAGGACGACCTGAGTGAGGACCTGAGGTAACACAGAGAGGACCTGAGTGAGGACCTGAGGTAACACAGAGAGGACCTGAGGTAACACAGAGAGGACCTGAGAGAGGACCTGAGATAACACAGAGAGAAGGCAGGAGCAGTGGAGGAGATGAAAGGATGGCAGTCAGCTGCTCTGAGAAAATCCTTTGTTAAAGGAGGACAGGATGAAGAAAGACGAGGTGACCAACAAAGCGTAGTGTTTAGAGCAGAAGCATCAGAAAGATGAGAAAGATCCAGAGTCAGAGGTAGGAAGACTTCTTTTTTACTTCTAGCTTCCAAAACCATAGTATGCTCTTTTCAAATGATTCAAATCAATGTTCAGCAAAAGTTCAGCTTGTCCTGTCAATCAACCTGTAGGTACTTCAACTCGCCCTTTCCAGTGAACTGTTTCTGTATTCCTTGCATGTGGAGAACTGTGTGAAGTAGCAGTGGGTGGTTGTGTTGCAGGCGAGAGCTGTTCCACCTGCAGAGGGAGCTGCTGAGAGAGAGGACGAGGAACAGCGTCCTGGAGGACCAGCTCAGACCCATAAACATTCACCGATGGAGGCGGCTGGAGGTGAACTTTCCTTATCCAACCTCAACCAAGATCCCTTTAGCTCTGACCCTACGTGACGGGAACATTTACGTTATTTGTTTATCTGACAGAGCATGCACAAACTTTAGGCAGAATGAATATCAATGATGGAAGAGCCAATCATCAGGCCGTTAACATCCTGCAAATATCCCCCCCTGCAGGGCAGCGACCCCGGCAGATATGAACTCATCCAGAAGATTCAGTCTTTACAGAAACGTCTGATCGCCAAGACCCAAGAGCTGGAGGAACATGAACTCCTCCTACAGGTAAACAGTCTTCTCAGTGTGTACAGTGTATAATTGTCAAGGACTTTTAACATAATCATCAGCTAGTCCAACAGTGTGTTTTCGCTGATTTGACTTGAGTCGTTTTAAGACAACAACAAAGTTCTGTGCCACGGTGGAAGAAGATACATCCAGCTTTGATAAACACACTTTTTGTGTACATCCATTGTTTATTTTGGTCTTCACATGATATGTGTTTACAATAACAAAAATGCATCACCCAAGTTATTGTTGTGCCCTCCTCGAATTTTCAACCTTTCGACCCCTTCGTGGCAAAAATGTACACGCCCATAATAACTGCTATTAAATCATCATACATCAACATTTTTTCCTATTTTTTTGCATGAATCACATATACAACGTCTAACGTGCTCAAAACTAGCAAACATTCAATCATTGTCAGGATTTTAACCCTTTAAACGCCTGTTTCATTATTTGAATTATTTCATTTATCTCAAAAATGCCTCATTGACTTCCATTCATACCACATTTTTTTGATCTCACTGCCATTGCAGTATAAAACCATGCATTTTGTAATGTCAGCATTTCATTTAGAAGAAAAGTAGTGATATTTGATATTTCTACTCTTTTCCAACAGATTACACAATTTTCCCACTGTAGGCCGATGCATGAAATTCTTACATATTTGCCAGTTATATTATGGAGCCGTGTGACTACCAGGGAGCCCCGAGAGTGGTGTGTGTGTGTGTGTGTGTGTGTGTGTGTGTGTGTGTGTGTGTGTGTGTGTGTGTGTGTGTGTGTGTGTGTGTGTGTGTGTGTGTGTGTGTGTGTGTGTGTGTGTGTGTGTGTGTGTCATTTCCAGCAGCATACCAGCAGGTCATGCAGCATGTTACCTGGTGCTCTCTCAGGTGATAGAACAACTATTTTTTAGGCCTGTGCACAACCAGCACACACCTCTCCTCCCTCTCCGTGTGTGTGTGTGTGTGTGTGTGTGTGTGTGTGTGTGGGAAAATTGTTTAATCTGTTGAAATAGAGTAGAAATATCAAATATCACTACTTTTCTTCTACATGAAATGCTGACATTACTTATTAGAAACAAATATTGATGTATGATGATTTAATAGCAGTTATTATGGGCGTGTACATTTTTGCCACGTAGGTGTCCAGAGGTAGTATCTGACACTACGTAAAAAATAATAATGCAGTCAAATCAATTTTGTTGCTAATCTTTGACACATCCAAGACTCTAATAACCACCAAAGTTCCATCCCTCTACTAATTATTATATTGAAAATAATTCATTTTTTGTGTTTTTTTGTCATAAATAGTGAGATAATTCAAATAATTAAACAGGCCTTTAAAGGGTTAAAATCCTGAAAATTATTGAATGTTTGGTAGTTTTGAGCACGTTACAAGTTGTTCAAGTGATTAATGGAAAAAAAGTTAAAAAAAATATTGATGTAGGATGATTTAATAGCAGTTTTTATGGGCGTGTACATTTTTGCCACAAAGGAAAAAGAAAAAATGTACAAAAATGCCTGAGGAGGGCACAAGGGTTAATTCTGTCAAGAAAGTGAGATATATTAAATCAAAAATGTGCTGCTTGAATCTTATAATGAAAGACTTTGGACACTGATTGCTTCTCTGTATTATATTCTATCTTTTAAAGGTCACTTATTGTGAAATGTACTTTTCTACATAAATATGTATCCCTGGTGTGTAAGGA
>NC_136907.1:31435447-31592917 GCF_949606895.1 Notothenia rossii
GCAGCTCGGTTACATTTAAAGCTACAGACCTAGAATCAGAACTTTAGTAACAGGGCTGAAATAGAGGGATATGAGGCATGGCTACAATGGGTGATCTGTTTGGTATTTTGAGGAAAACACTTCAGAGACATGTTTTTTAAATATCTTTATATATCTGAGGCCTATAATATATGCCTAAAAATAGTATAATAGGAGACCTTTAAAGCGACCATGTGTAGGACATCAACATATCTGACTTGGTCATGATTTGGGGGTCGTATCAAGAAAGACTCACTTATTCATGAACTGTCCCTCTCTCTAATCACTCTGATTTCCTCCCTGTGTGTCCCTGTGAAGGAGAAGGAGAAGCTGTATGTGGAGCTGAAGCACATCTCGCCCGGCAGCCCGGCCCGGAGGCAGCAGAGCAGCTGCAGCAGTGCCAGTGGATCCTCAGAGAGAGAACCAAGAAGCTAAAGGTCACCCCAAACCTCCTTTTCTTGCAAGTCAAACATATTGCACTTCTCATTTAATTTTGATTTCATGTGTTTTGTTGTTGTAATCCACTGCCTTTCTTATTTTGAATATGATTTCATCAGAGTGTGGTTTTGCAAGTGAACAATCTCTTCCTTTGTTCCTCATAATTATATTTGGTCATTGAAACTTGAATATGTTGTCAAATTCATATGTTCAGTATCAAACAAAAATCATTCCAACAGTTTCTTTAACAAAGGCCTTCTTAAGAATGTAAGCCTCAATATGATCATGTTATTGTCCCACGTCAAACAATATTTCTTTATAAACTCACTCCACTGCTCCTAGTGCTAGACTCCTAGTACTAAGATGGGTTAAAAGCAGAGGCCCAAATGTCACTGTGTGTGCTGTGTGCTCTGAATGTGTGACCATTAAAGAGGGTTTCATCCCTCCCCATTCAATTCAATTAACCGTCCATGTTAATGTAAAAATGTGTATTTGTAAATAACATTCTTATACAGTATATTAGAAATATACAGCGCCTTATTTCAGGTGAAACATGGTTCTTCTTTGATTTTCTATACAGTAACTGTGACAATACAGTTTTTCCTCAATTGCTAAACCCACTATTTAGAATCAAAATTAATTTCTTCAAAACAAGAACATAGCCATGCAAACAGAAACACACTTGCCATAACTCTGAATATCTTTTGCAAAATGCACTTACATGACCAAAACTGAAAATACTGGTCACAAAAAAGAATAAGTCGATCGAAACAGAACAAATTGTCCTCTAATGAGACAAATGTGTTTTCATAACTGAAACTCCGGTCACCATAATAACACATTCTACCATAACAATATACATTTCTTGCAAAGTGCTCTAAGGCACTCAAAACTAAAAATACCCCTTCCAAAACCAGATACCTTCTCCAAAACAAACATTTGTCAGCTCATTAGAAGACTATTTGAACAGTCATTACTAAGTGGCACACTAAATACTGACTACAATCATCAATACACAAACCTCAAGCTATCGATATTGGAAACTGAACGGAAAACTGACAAGTTGGAGAAACAAACTTACATATAGGAAAAAACAGTATGTTACTGTAACTATGTCAATGTTTTTATTGTCTCATTTTCAGAAGAGCACCGTAACAGAAACAAAAGATGAATAGCAATACACTGGAAAAAAAATAACATGGGTAAATGATGTAAATCAGAGTAAAGCAGAGAATGAGATCTATAGCTTTACTGATCTGCTCTTTGGCGTCTGTCTGGCCACATAGCCTCATCTACGTCACAGCGTGTGTCTTCCCTTGCAAGGCAGCGTGGGAAATATCTCCTTGCGTGTCGACACCACCCTTGACAGGATTCCGCAGAGATATCCCGACAGCCAGCATTCATTGCGTCCAAAAGGGGCATTCTGTCATGAGGATGATGGTCATAAACCTTCCATCTCCAGGCAGAGAAGAATTCCTCAATGGGGTTTAGAAATGGGGAGTATGGAGGGAGGAACTCCATGGCCATGTGTGGATGAGCCTCAAACCATGCCCTCACGTCACGAGAGTGGTGGAATGCCACATTGTCCCATATGACCACGTGAACCGACCTCACTTGATCCCTCTCTTCTGGTGGCACAAGTCGGTCATACAGGACATCCAGGGAGGCAAGGACACGTTGCGTGTTATATGCTCCCATTACAGGGATGTGAGCATCATTACTGTAAGGTATAGAGTAGATTCCATGCAGTTACCTTTTTCAATGGGGTGATTGATTGATAACAAGTGTTAATATTTTGCACATCAAGTGTCAATTAGTGTAGCTATGGTCTAAGTTTATGAGGAGTAAGTGTTATCCACTGTGAGAAGATTATTTTGTTTTGTAGACATGAGTTACACAAAAGATTTTTGATGTTTGTGTAGAGAATTGTAACTTCAGTTAGAGAATTGTGTGATCTGTTTTGCAAAACACTGCTTAGCATCTGCATTTTGTGTGATATCAATGATAAATGGTATACTGTTGTAGAGAATTGGTTTTCTGTTTCGATGGCTGTGCTGTTGGTTTGATGAAAGGAATTTTGATTCTAAATAGTGGGTTTAGCGATTGAGAAAAACTGTAATATTCTGTGATTCCACAGGCGTTGATAGCAGAGCTGAGGATGGTCGACTCGAAGATGAATGAGTACAAAAGTGAGAATCAAAGATTAGCTAATGAGATGGCAAACATCAAGAAGAAGTACCTCAGTCAGAAAATGCTCCACAGGTGAGGTTTCTTTTTTTCTTTTACATTTTAGCAATCCAAGCCAGGCATACTATAGTTTCCTGATTTTTTTTAATTCACGATTTATTTTATGCAACAAACATGTATGGTTTGTGACTCTGATGTACTAGAGCTGTGTGTATCCTCAGTGAGCAGAGGGGCCGCTCTAAGGTGGAGCAGCCGGAGCCCCTCCCCCAGCTCAGCACCAAGGCTCACTTCACAGGAGGAGGCTTCAGGATCGACGTACCTGTGAGAAGATAAGAACCTTAAAGAGCCATCTGACATATTTTACTTCATTTAAAGAAAGACATCTATACAGTGGTGCAGTGATACACGTTAGTTAGCATCACAACAGGTCTCTTAACAAAAGCCAATTGCATTTCACTGGATTTGGAGAAATACAGAAAATAAGATCTGTGGCTAACACACATTGTGATAAATGTTTTGAAAAAGACAAGTTTGATTTGACATGATTTGAGACAAGATAACTCAAAGGGCTAAAATTAGACCCTCCAGAAAAACGCGATTCTGCGATCTCAGAATTTACCGCATAATCAGCAAAATGGCGCAGATTTTTAAAAGGCCGCATATTTATCAAAAGGCCGCGTAATCCCGCATTTTTCCACACAAAGTTGAGAAGGAAAAAAAAGTTAACTCGTCTTGACGTTACGTCATAAGCTCGCGCATCACAGAATGTAAACAACACTGTATAGAGTGAACGTGTGGAGCTCACACGATAGAGAAAACACCAAGATGAAAAAATCTAATCCATCTCATTTACCGACGAACATTTCTACTAAAGACCGGGCAAAAAGTGGGGGGAAAATATTCTGCACCCTGTGCAACTGTGTGTTGGAGCATAAGAGAAAATCGACGGTGACGACCCACTTTGATTCATTCAAACATTCGAAAATGCTTTCTGCTGCTGCGGACAAGAAAGCCAAACAACCCACGTTCACCGAGGCATCAACCTCCAAAACCATTTCGAGGGCTACAAGAAACGAAGCTTTTACAATAAATAAACATTGAATGTGTTTAATTGAATAGTAAAGGGGTTTAACGTTAGTGGCAGGTTGTGTGTGAGAGAGAATAAATAAGACAGCCCAATATTTAAAAAATGTGTTATTATTTTTTCCCGCATATTTAGCATATTTCGCAACTTCCCGCAATTTCACCGCATAAAAATACCTAAAAACCCTGCATGTTTAATCGCATAATCAAGGAATTTAGCCCGCGTTTTTCTGGAGGGTCTATAAAATGCTAACTCTTTTCCGGGTTTAGGACTCATTCCTGTACCACTGTATTAACTCATAATCAAGCATTGTCAAGTCAAAACCAACCCGTATTTTCCCATTATTTGTCCGCTTTGAATATTTATTTCAACAATGTAGATAGACAGTATTTAATCATGCTGTTATACTGATCATTTATAAGAAACAATTCAATTAAGCCTTGGTTTTTATCAGGGTTCGAGTTATAATCTGAGCTTTATGGGGGTCTTTAAAACGCGTGTGCGCGCATGCAAGCACGTGCACACACAGCAGCAGCCCTCTACTAGCTACAAACTTAAATATGAAAAGGTTCAACTACGCACACACCACATAACACATCATCTTGGCTTGCGCAGCAAGCTCACAGGCATAGATTGCGCAATAATGTATTGCGCTCCTTGGAAGTGCAGTGCAGGCATATTGTCATTCAAGAGAGAATACGATGCGTAGTTCTTTTGGAAAATATGTTTTTCTTTTAGCCGATTTCCCTCGTTAACGTAAATAATACTCATTACATTGACACATGCATTATTTGTGATTAAGATAATGGTTGTTGGTAATGTATTATCGACCCCCACAGATGTATGATTTCACTGCTCAGCTCCCATTGGCTCCCACATAAATCAAACCCTGATTTTTTTTTCATACAAAATCATGTTCTAGGAGATATTTGTGGTCATATATTGTATATAACTAAGCTCATCAATTCTCTGTTATGTTCTTGTTATTTCCTGCATAAAAATAATCTAAATTGGAGTTTTTTGACTAATGTTTTTCTGTGATTATTATGCATGTCTTTCTCTCATCCTCAGTATTTATTAGGAACACTTCATGAGAGTGACACAAATAAGGACGCTGTAAACCATGTTTTCTTTCTGAGGAGTTGTCCCGGCCAAGGACGGCACTACACCGGGGCTAAAGCCCCGTCACAAATATGGGTACATAGTGTAGGCTAATGCAACAGCTATCAATGTGTCTTTTAAACTCTCTGAACAAATAAAAGAAAAAAGGGCGGAAAAAGTACCATCTATGTTGTTTCCACATTGGCCTACCTCTCAAAAGTGAATGAAAATTATAGTCGGAACAACTCCTCAATGCGTAATAAACAAATAACGTGTCGTTAGTCACATTATGTCGTACCACCGTTGTCAGATATGGATCTATGCCCATTGCCAGCATACAGCGCAAAGTTTGCACTGAACCACAACAACAGACGCATCGTCGTTTTTTAAAACAACACTGATGAGTCATTTATGTATTATAAATATTTCATGTAAAATTAAGTGGTTGGGCCATTTTCAATAGTGCGCCCGTCGAAGCCTCGTTACGAGTGTTCTACTGTGAATCAGGACACTGTCCCTCACTGTTACGTCCCCACTAAGGTCTAGGGCAGGGGTCACCAAACTTTTTTCTCTGGGGGCCACATTATTGTTCTTGACTGTGATGGGGGGCCGGGGCCGAGTCAGCTCATTGTGTAGAAGAGATTACTAGCCCGGCACAGCCATCCCCACTACTACTTCCACACTACTATATCAACACTTGATTCCTGTCACATATTTGTTTACCATCTTTATTAGTGCTTTACAAAAGTAGCAATTGAGTCTTCACACTTTGCTTTAATTTGAAATACCACAGATATTCCATTTATTTGTTTTCTAATAAAAATAACATCAAAGCTGTCAAGGTAAGAAACATCTGCCTAGTTGAGGTGATTGACACTGGCAAAGGTGAGTTCAAAATTATAAATTATAGGTAGGCCTGATGATGATGATAATAATAATAATAATAATAATAATAATAATTGTGTGCAGCACTTAATAAAGGTCAAATAAATAGGCCTATAAATAAATAAATAAAAAACATCAAAATTATAATAACATGAGTAGGCTAATAGAACTAGCCAACTCTTATGCCTATCCAGGTGAGCATGTTCAGTTAACATTTTTTTTAGGTCAAGGTGAAAAGGACATGAGCAGTGTAGGCTCAAAACTAAAGCACAACAATAATACAGAATAATGGCAATCAAAATCAGTAGCCTATATGTAGGTGAGCTGGATTTGTACTTGTTGATGAATTTTGCTGTCTTTGGGATGGGGTCAGCAACAGCAATCTCCTCTCCTCACTTCAGAGTGCCTTCTGGAGCCCTGGCATGGAGGGATGACGGATTGAACACAGGAAGCACCATATTCAGTAAATGGCAAGACATGCTGCTGTCTGCTTTTCTCTGTGACATAATTTTACAACATATGTAGCAAATTAAAAAGAGCCTTCACATTTCATATTTATAGCAATTAAAATCAGTAATTGTTAAAATCAGTGTGCTTACCGTATCAGTGTGAACTGTGTGTTTGCTTCTGGCTGATGAGAAGTTCAATGTCTGGTTGCAGTCTAGTGGTAGCCAGTCTCAAGGTCTGATGCAAGTGTTTATCTGTGAATCTGTTCCTTGTTGTATTCTTGGTTGGCTTCATGCGGGAAAAGGTTTGCTCACAGATGTAGGTGCTGCCAAAAACTGTGGACATCTTCAATGCATGCTGTTTGATGTTTGGGTAGGTTTCCTCTGGGAGCGAAGCATAGAACTCAATGAGACTGTCAGGCTTGAACGCGTCTTTAAGGATATCACAATTCTGCAACTCGGCTAGTTCAAACTGAAGAGAGGGATGGGCATCATTTATGCCGGCAGCAAAGGGGTTCTGGAACAAACGTATTGCTTTACCGTTGACATGAAGCTCACGGAACCGCACACTGAACTGCCCCTGCAGCATTTCCAGTGCATCCTTGCACTTTTCGACTGGGAACGGGACAGGTGGTTTCTCAGCGCAGTAGCTCTGGGTGGCAGGGAGATGCGTAAAGTCCAGCTTTTCGACCTGTCTCACAAGCAGCACTAGTTTGACCTTGAACGCTTTGATGTGGGAATACAGGTCACTGATTAGCTTCCCTTTGCCTTGGAGCTGCACGTTAAGGTGGTTCAACATTTCAGTCACATCTGTTAAAAATGCGAGGTCCCATTTCCATTCTGGCTCGGTCAGCTCTCGTACCGTTTCACCTTTAGACTGCAGGAAGGTGTTGATTTCGGGTAGCAGGTCGTAGAAAGGGCGCAACACTTTGCCTCGGCTTAACCACCGGATTTCTGTGTAGTACAGCACATCCTCGTAGGCAGACTCAAGCTCGGAGAGGAAGGCCTGGAACTGTCTGTGTTTCAGACCATTTTTTCGGATGTAGTTGACACAGTGCACAACCACCTTCATGACAGACGCCCACTTCAAAACTTTGCAGCATAGGGCTTGCTGGTGAATCAGACAGTGGACTTGTAGTGGGGGGGTGAGACCTTGTTCCTCTAATTCGCTGTTCAAGCGCCCTACTAGCCCCCTTGTCGTGCCAACCATACGAGGTGCGCGATCCGTAGTGATGCTGGCAAATTTACACCAGTCTAGACCCAACTCTTTCATTGTTTTGCACACTTGGACAAAAATATCCTCTCCTGTTGTAGTTCCTTTGAGGCTTTTTAGTGCTGCAAGCTCCTCAGACACTTCAAAGCTTTCACTAATCCCACGAATAAAAATGAGCAGTTGTGCTGTGTCCTGCACATCATTGCTCTCATCCATGGCCAAAGCAAAAAACTTGAATTGTGACGCTTTCTCGTTCAGCTCCTCATAAACGTTGTCCCCCAATTCTTCTACTCGCCTGGTCATAGTAGTCGCGGAGAGACTCACACCGTTGACTGCCTCTCTCTTGTCGGGACACACCTCCTCGGCCACAGCAAGGATGCATTGTTTAACAAAGTCCCCATCAGTGAAAGGCTTCCCATGGGTAGCTAGTATGTGAGCTACCTTGAAGCTAGCTCGAACAGCAGCCTGGTTTACCTGGGTTTGGCGAATGAATGTTTGTTGTTGTGCTGCCAGTCCGCCTTTCATTCTGCGAATTCTGTCTGCTCTTGCTTGCCCTCGCAAGCTAGCAAAGTCACTGTGGCGGGTTTCGTGGTGACGACGAAGATTATATTCCTTGAAAACCGCCACACTCTCTTTACAGATAATGCAAACGGCACGGTCCTTATACTGAACAAAAAAATAGTCGTTGGTCCACTGTTCTTTGAAAATTCTGCACTCTCTATCAACTTTTCGTTTAACGTTAACGTTAGCCATTTTTGCTGTCCTGAACACTGACAGTTCTCTACGCGTGCGTTGTCTGTCACTCACTTGATCTCCATCATGTCGGGTGACGACAATTCGGCAAATATAGTGCATTTTATTTTAACTAAATATAATTTTTTTAACTGAAACAAAATCAACAAAATACCAAACGCAGCCATGTTATTATTTTCCAAAAATCAATTTGAAAAAAATAAGCCATGACGACTTTTGGGGATTTGCCTCATAGGGCCGGTTTAAGTAGTGAGGGGCAGAGGGGGTGGGGGCCGGTCAAAGGGGGGTGGCGGGCCGGATCCGGCCCCCGGGCCGTAGTTTGGTGACCCCTGGTCTAGGGGAACTGGAGACAATAACACACAACACCCAATACAAATGAGGGAGTCAGCGTAAAGGTTGACAAAAGGTTTATTCCTTGTAAACCTAACTGAACAGAAATTAAACAGAAATACTCTTTGTGTAAGGAGGAGGAGGAGGAGGAGGAGGAGACAAAGGAGATTGTGCCAAACAAAAGAAATAAGCATAACAAAACCAGGCCTATCTCTACATCTATCCTCTGAAACCAAAACTCAAAGAAAAACCCTCACTAAACTACTCAGAATTTGACAAAACAGAATACAGGGGTGGCAACAATCCGCTAACCTAGTGTGTCTAAACATTAGTTACCTACGTGATGAGAAATGTACAGGTTACCCCAGACTTACCTAACTCCTCCACCTCTCAACACACACACATTCACAGAGGTCAGAACAAAGTAGAATGAGCTTCTAAACAAGGCAGTCAATTCAAGCTCCTCAGTCAGCAACAGGCCCAGGGTGAGAGGGTTAGTGCTAGATCGTATACCTCCTAGATTTTAGGCGGAACTGACATAACCTGCCGCCCAGGACAAGAGACGAGCATGAATACATAATTTCCCCACAGAGAAATCATAAATATAATATTTTGAGAATTCATAAAAAATGAATGGAGGACAGCAGGCTATTACTAATATTTAAAAAAAATGACATCTCAGAAGAAGAAAAGCACAGATGGGATTTAACACTCTGAAAGCCACTGAGTGCGTTTGATATCGGATTACAGTGACACACACAGTACGAGGTTTATTTTTTTTTAAAAAGGGGGGAGATTTTTTAGGAGTGTGCTCCTTCTCACTCCTGTTCACTGTCCTCCGGATTCCTGCAGGACTCCAGAGTCGCGAAGAGCCCATGCTAAGTGAAATTAAATGTGTCTACTTTTACTACCAGATGTGCAAAAGTTGCCGACTTCTCATCCACGATTACGTCACTTCCGCCGCCTAAAACCCAGGAGGTATACGATCTAGCACTAACCAGGGTGAGAGAGAGCAATAAGACTTCCTGGGTGCCTCCTTTATGGTCGGCCCTGGCTGCTGATAGGCCAGCTGAGGGTGAGAGGATCCAACCGGCCATCAGACTCAGGTGCAGAGGCAGATACCGATCAGCTGCTTATTAGCTGTGCAGAAGACAGGGGGCGTTTCTCAATCGCGAGGATACTGGCTTGGTAGTCGCATACTTCCAAGTCACTTCCTTCAGAAACGAAGCAAGTATACTTCCAAGCCACAGCTTCGGAAAACAAAGAAGAATGGAACAGGCTAACAAGTGTGCCACTCTCTCTAACGGTTTCAACATAAACTGTACCGAAAATAAATACCTCACGATGTCTATCTAATTATGAACTTGCTTTACTTTCACGGAACACATTTTTGGTGATAACAAATGCAACAAAGTAACATATTTACCAACACATGTTCTATGCCACTACATACTTACATTTAAATGTGTGCTGTGCTGCGTCGGTTCAGCCATTCTCCGCAAGGGTTTTTGAAATTGGTCCGTGCGCAAAGCATTGTGGAGATTTGAAGGACGCAAAGTCTACCCATGTGCAGCCTCGAAATTACCCCGACAATCTTTTAAATCAATGTTCAGTTGTGAGTGACCATTATAGACCTATAGTCTGCTCAACTCCATTTTACTAGACCATCAATAGTTGATGAGTTGTTATTTGGGGATGTCATTGTGTATTATGATGTTGAAAAAACTGTTAGTGTTTGTAAACTTTATTTCAGTCAGACAACTCACGTATTTCTCTTTGATTTGTTTATTAGAGGCAGCATAGAGTTCAGTTTGACGTCTATGCTCGGGCCTCATCACTCCACTGGCTTTGACACTGGAGCTGAAAGAAACATGGAGTAACGTATACATTTATTTACAGCACAAGTTGCACAAGTAAAGTCCAATTAAAACTATTTTAACTGTGAAGTCATTAGCTGTACCAATTCCTATTTGTATTGTTTAATATTTTTTTTAAAGAATACATGTTCTTTTCAATCTCAAAATGCTGTATGTAAAATGTAAACATAATTGCCTAAAACCCGATGGTGACAACACAATTGTATCTTTTGCAACTCTTGTTCACAATCCCTTTTTGCATAAGCAAATGTAGGCTAAAATTCAGTCATTACATTTCTTAAGTTAATTGTATTTGTATGTCAGTGTAGATGTGTTGTTGCCTGTAAAACGTTCAATGTCTAATAAAAAGCAAAATGGCACAACAATTACATGTTGAAGAAATATCTCTAACTTATATCTAACTAAAGTTGAGGATTTTTATAAGCAGGTACCTAGACCACACATATTAGTAAATCACAAGATAATTGAATAAGGTGTATCAAATGCAAATGTTAACGCATGTTAGCCAAGATCAAAAATATATTCCATAACTGGTGTAGATTTACCAAGTTATTTAACAATTGTCTCTTTCTAAAAAACATTCTAAACTTATTTTACCTACCTTGTATTTCTAGATGCACTTTCAACATTTTCAGTGAAGAACCATTAGATCCAAATTCTTCCAGCAGGTAATTTCCTAGTGTCTCTTTGTCGCGTTACCCAGTTTGACGGTTCCATTTGTGAAGAGTTCATACTGATTCACAAACTCTTCATGTTTATATAATTACTTATTTTTTTATATTTTTAAAACGATATATTAATTATCCTTTTTCAACCTAAGGCTTGTATTTGCTGTGTTTGGCAGATGGAAAATCAACACTTCTCCGACTGCTCCAACACACACCTGAGCTTCAGGATGCTCGGATAAATTGCACTCGATGGATCCTAAAAAGAAAGAGAAAAAATACTGTCGAAATGTCTTGTTTTTGTCAGGCATTTCATCTCAGTTTGGAAAGGGAATTATGCAAGACCATTTCAACGTTTTATATATTTTTGTATCATTACATTTTGCTCCAAAAGTCATACTTTTACTCTTTTTCTCTGCTAACCTTTACTTAAAGAAATACAGATACACCGGACCGTACCTTTTACCAGAACTGTGGTTGCCAGAGTGATGAGCATGATGCAGATGTAAATTATTGTTGCCCTGTTTTAGGACATACATAAAAAAAATTAATTGAGTGCCACATTGTATTTATATTTTAATTAATTTCTAAATGATCTTTTAGGTTATAACTAAATATGTTTTTAATAAAATATGGTCAGAACAATATGAATAGCGCATAAAAAATGCAACAAAAAAAACGCAAAAGAATGTATACCCTCTCAAATATTATACCTTCTATAAAAAACAGCAATACAATGATTCTACTCACTTTAGATTATTTCAGAACAAGATATGACAGTATATTCTAAATTGTCACTCACCGCCTTGACAATGCTATGTTTGCTTCCTTGCTGTTTGACCTTTGAATATGCTGCTGACAGAGGACTGGCGTATGCTCCTCATCTTTTTGTCGTCTTGTGTTTCATGAAGTATTAAGGCGGAGGTTTTGATCTTGCCAGTAAACAGTGATCGCCTATAACTGACAGTACCCAGATATAGACTGCTGACAAAACCTGTTGTTTCTTACACTTGAAAACATCCCCAAAGAGTACTCTTAATCTAAACATCTCTAAATGATCATATGCTGTGTGAGATGTCACAGTTTGAATTGTTAAAATGTCCAAAAACACTAAATGCTTTTCCTTCTTTTTGTAGAAATAACAATTTTGGAAATAACCTTTTGTTTTGGTGCATTTCTTCAGCGTCTTATCCAGGGGAAAGATTAAAAGGAAATCCCACATTATGGCCAATAACCTTTGCTTGTGGTACATTTGTACTGTATCCAAATACAGAGGACACGCTATAAAAAACATATTAGGGCCAATACATAAATATACATGTGTGTTTATGTATACATATAACAGTTTTTAACATGACTGTTTGTTAGTAGGAAAAGATACAAGCAACCATACAGTGTATGTCATTTAAGCGATTGCATGTGGTTTTGGTGACTGGCTTTATTTGAGCAGCTCTGTAACTATGCTTTAGTTTGTGCTGTAGGGCTCAGCAATGTATTTGCACAAGCAAATGCTGTATGTTCTGACAAGGGCAGAGGAGGACACACTTAACACAATTATGAAATGCATAGCAAATAAATTACTAGTTCATCCATCCTCAATATTCAAAATAACTTCACAGTAGTTTTCATAAAACTGTTTGCATTAAAACAACTGTATTTCTCTCCGAAATGTATACTGCAGTTTGAAGTGGTATGAAATGAAATGTTAGTTCAGTAAAGTGAAAGTACCTCTGAAGCAGTAAAGTACTTCACTTAATGCAGTACTCCACCTAGTGTTCATATGGCTCTGTGGTATTTACAACATGCTCTCTGCACTGTTGCTCAGGAGTTGAATTGTTGACACGCATCTTTTTGTTTGTTTCTTTATCTCTCTTGTTCATTCCATGTTGTGTCATGTCTTATTTGTTTCTACAGACTTTATTTCAAATGTGTTTAAAGTCACAACAATATGGTAGTCTAAGAGGGGATTATAATGCATTGACCAGAACTGTTAGATGACTTGACCGGATAAAAATTCAATTTGACTTTAAAGATATCTCCTCATTTTCTCCGCTTTCTTTCACCAGTTCTGTGGAAACTAGTCATCTTAAGTTTATCTGCATTTTTGATCTGATGGTTCGTGGTGAAGCGCAGACAGGAAACAAAACAACTAGAGTGAACAAATATATTTGTTGATTGGGTTCATAATAAAAACAACGTATTTGAAAAGTTACAAAGCATATATTTTATATATACTATATGTATGATTACGTTTTTTTTATAGAGTCTCTATAAAATAATAAAAACGGTCTCAGACTGTAGTATTATTGCTATAAACAAGTTTAGAATGACTTAAACATTTATTATTACAGCACTGAGCATTGTGTAATTTCAAATATTTTCAGTGAAGATATTTATCAAAATAACTGTATTTATCGATCGCTTTTTGACTTTGACAACTATTGCTTCTAAAGGTTGAAACAGTTGTTTACTTTATTGACAACTCTGGTAATGCAATATGTATCATAATACAGGGGTTTTAATTCATTATCTCGTGATATATTGCAAAACACTGGACATATTATTGCTTGAATGTCATTTTACAAAGGTGATCGTAGTCACTTGAAATGTTGATAGAAAAAGTATTTTCTGTATGCATCTGTACAGTGTGACGTGCATTTGTGGTTATCACTGTCTTTCTTAAGGGGAAAGAACGAACAAAATAATCAGGGCGTTCCTAGAAGGAGGAGCATATCACTCAGTGAACCTGCAATGAACAAACAATGGTTGACAGGACAAACAATGGTTGACAGGAACCTGAGGCTGTGTAAAAAATAAACCTTTCTGATAACACATTTTGTATCACTGTGACACAGTGATACATTTTGTATCACTGTGACTGTTAGGTGGTGAATGGGAAACGGGAGCAGAGCAGATGCAGCAGGTACAGGCTGGATGTGGTCAGAGACCTCTCTGCTCAGGGCTTCATTCCTGGCAGGGACGTAAACCTCACCGACCTGGAGCAGGAGGGCTGAGTGGACGGGTGGAGCTACAGCAAAGACATCTACCAGTCTACTCTGGTCTCTGAGGTGTGTGTGCGTGCCAAACCTTTTACTCGATCTTCGCAGTCAGTTTGTTTTATGTCTAGCATTTTTTATCCCCTAGTGATACTATACGTGCTTCAGTGCAAGCTTTTTTCATTTTCTCTTAATGTGTACTAAATCAGCTTAGTACTTTTTAAATGTTATATTTATATCAATTGGATGTATCTAAAACCTCTGTGCCTTAGCACACCTGGCACAGTGGAGCGAACACAGCTGCTGTCAGTCAGTAGACATGTTAATGCTTGCTTATTATTGTACCTATAAAATAATCCCTCCACAGAACAATGTAAGCATAGAATGTTAACAAGCTTAATGTTTAACAGTTTTCTTCTATTTTTTAATTTAATACAATATTGTTTACCTAACTTGGGCTAGGTACTGAGTATTAAATGTATTATGAATTTACATAAACATCTAAAATCCAATGTGCTAGATAGGGATCTACTCTCTTCACGAGACGTGCCCTTTGTTAAACTGCTGTGCAAATTGTCTTGTTTTTCTGCCTGCTAGTCAAGACTGGCAAGTTCAGAATGTTTGTCTCCAGATTAGAATATTCTCTCTCTTTCAGATAGATGCTTTCATTGTTGTGATTGTAAAGTGTCTTTGTTAATGTAAAAAAATTGAAAATACATATCTGTCAAGTTTTGTGACTGTATCTCTGCAAGATCACTGCGTCATTGTCACATAATGACTAAAAGTACTAAAAAAGTCCCCTGTGTCACTTGCCGCTACAGTAGTTATTTACAGGGGCACCTTTTACCACACAGACTTAGCATCATCGAAATATAATCAGACATCGAACAAGTGTCATAAAGAACCAGCTGCAGAGAGATCATAACATTACCGGGGAAATACCCCGAACAATGCATGTTATTGTTAAACATGGTATTGTTTGGATATTCCAGTTCGACCTGGTGTGCAGTGATGAGTGGAAGCAGCCGTTCACCGCCACAGTTTACTTCATTGGAGTTCTTTTTGGATCCTTTTTCTCAGGGCAGCTGTCAGACCGGTACTATAAAACACCAGAACCATGTGATGTTTACATTACTAGCATTGCTGTGGCCTAAGACGCATAAGACACTTGGAGCATGATTTTATACACAGCTACTAAAACCCATTATGTTGGATTTTGTGTTATTGTGCCTTACAGATTATAAAAAGCTTTTCCAGCATCAGATTACATGGTGCTCAATAATGCCGTGATATAGTATATAACGTAACCTTAAGTGGTGTTGTGTTTTTTTTCTTTTATGTCACAAAAACTTTAAACACACATGTTTGTGTGGAGCACATCTACATTCAAATCTTCGACAGAAAAACTATTATGTTCATATATGTGTACATACTAGGTTATGCATTTGTTTTTCTTATTATGTTCACTTGTGTCTCATAGGTTTGGAAGAAAACCTGTGCTCTTTGCAACCATGGCAGTTCAGACGTTATTTTCCTTCATTCAGGTCTTCTCTAGTTCTTGGACTATGTTTACTATCCTCCCCTTCTTCAATGGTTTGGGACAGATGTCCAACTTTGTGGCTGCTTTAGTGCTGGGTACATGTCACAGTCTATAATAGTGCCTCTGTCGTTTAACACAGTTGACAGATTAAATAAAACATAATGCAGGAATGTGTTAAAACTTCTCTCTCTTATCTCTGCACACAGGCGCTGAGATCTTGACTGGCAATGTGCGAGTCCTTTACTCATCGTTGGGCACGTGTTTAGGCTTTGCCATTGGTTACATGATTCTACCTCTTGCTGCTTACTTTTTGAGGGATTGGAAATCTCTCCTGTTGGCTTCGTCTTTACCCGGCCTGCTTTACCTCCCTCTCTGGACGTATGTTGCATTACATGAAAGCATACATGCAAATCAATGGCTGTGCCTGTTTTACATACATTCCCAATAGAGATATTCCCATAGTCACACTAAAGTATAAGATGAATACATGTCTTTGTAATTCTCCTGTCCCTCTCTCTCTTTCCTGTCTATATTCAGCTGTACTATCAATACAAAATGTTTTATACTTTGTCTTTAAAGTCTCTCTTATCCAGCCCGAGTCTTGCTTTCTGTCTATCTGAAACACTGACGCAGGTTCATCCCAGAGTCTCCTCGCTGGCTGCTCTCTCGGGGAAAAGTGGAGGAGGCCGAGGCCATAGTGAGAAAGGCTGCTAAGTGGAATAAAGTTAAGATTCCGAATATCATCTTTCAAGATTACAGTGTAAGTTTATCTGCTCTTCCTGTTGTTGGTACTCCGTTTTATAATACTTTTCTTATGTGTATCATTGTCAGGAATGTTGTAGGCCAGGGTATTAACACATCTAAAGTGATTTAGTCATTTCACAAGCAACATATACAGTAAGTGTTATATGTCTGTAAAAATGAATGGTCCAAAATATCTCGATTAGCCTTGAAATGAGTCCTAATTTTAAATAATACAAATACAGTACACAACCACACACTTTAAACAGAGAAGGGGTTCTAGCCAAAAACCCAGAGCAGGGAGAGACGCTAGCAGGACCATTCACAAAATGTACCCCAGAGCAAGGGGTTTAAATCATATAACCCACTGGCAGGTAGCGCTAGTACATCATCTCATTTCAAACAAACATTACGTTTTCTCATTAAAGCGCCATATGATATATCCATTTGTCATCTTCTGATCAGGATGGACACATTTGTATTTAAACTAGAAAAATGCATGTTTATTGTTGTTTTCATAGATATTAGGCCACAGAGGAAAGAAACCACAACACAGGGTTTCATTTTGTTTTCAATCCTGCAGGGTGAGGAGGAAAACGCACAGCCTAAAGAAAGAGCCAATGTCCTCGACCTGCTGAGGAAAAGCAGCATCAGAACCACAACTCTGATCTTCTGCTTTGTGTTGTAAGTATACAGATTGTTATTGCATTTACTTACAATGAGATCTTTCTGCATTATTAACAGTTACTATGATGTCTGAGAGGGCTCATACCATTCACATAAAAAAAACATTATAGTTATTATTATCCCTTATTAAACAACACATATTCAACACAGGAAAAATCTGTTTTCTCTAATCACTCAAATATACATTCATTCTATTTTCTTAACAGTTCTTTTTTTGATAAGAGTGAGGGCCTTTCTGTTCATTCATCTCCGATCCCAGCTTCTGTTCAACAACAGGATACTATGGCCTGTCCCTGAACACAGCTCAGCTTCATGCTAACCCCTACATCAGCTGCTTCATCTCAGCAGCTGTAGAGGTACCAGCCTACATTTCTAGCTGGCTGATTCTGCACTACCTTCCCCGCCGACCGTCTGTCATGTCCTCTTTGCTTTTTGGAGCAATGCCGCTTTACCTCATACTACTGCTGCCTCAAAGTAAGCCCAAAACAAATATGGGGGGACTCTCAGAACAAAGGTTTAATATAGAGAACGCTTTGTATCTTTAAGAGAATTCACAATTGTTATTTATTCAAGCTATTCACCAAACATACTTGATATGTACCTCTGTTGGGTTAAATAACTGCTACAATTAAATAGGATACTCACAAACTAAATTACTGGGTTTTGTATTTAATGGTGAGCAAGAGAAAGAGCTCTTGCATTGATTTGTGCATTTAATCATCATGAGTCAGGAATAAGTTATACTTTACTTTATATGATGTGGTTTGTAACCTTTGTTATTGTATTGAAGGAGAAAAGGGCTTCATGGTACAAACATGGGTCAAATCATGCACTACAGTTGTGTATCTTATTAACAAAAAACAACAGTTGACACACAATTTCTTTATTCTGTAGGTCTACCCAATCTCCGTATTGCACTGGAGATGTTCGGTAAATATGCTTTTACCACTATTTCCTCCCTGATGTTTACATACATGACAGAGCTTTACCCAACAGTGCTAAGGAACACAGCAACAGGGACGTGCACGACTGTCTCCAGAGTGGGATCAAGCTTAGCACCTTTCGTAATAAAGCTGAGTGAGTACATTTGCATTTGCTGCATTAATGCATGTCCAGTTTGTTATATCGTCAGCAAGTTTGAGAGCCTTACACACACTCTGACATAACTTAATCTAAAGCCCCTGGACTTTTCTCCAATCTAAACCTTACCTTTTCAATTTTTAGATACATACATATATCTTCCTTATATTATCCTGTCGACTCTGGCTGTCGTGGCTGCCATCGCTGCTTATTTCCTGCCGGAGAGTTTTGGAAAACCTCTACCTGAAACTATGACACAGATGCCTAAGAGAGAAAGGTGGGTACGTTAGGAAATAGTTATGAAGCTTCTTTAATGCCAAGCTCATTTTTAGATATAAAGTAATGAATGCTGGTTAACATATTTAATAACTATGGGGTACTTATTAAACAGAATTCACATTTTAAAACATTATTCATTTGACTTTCTGTTACACTCTTAAATATGTTCCTTTTTACTTGGCATACTATACTGACAAAAAGCGTTTTAATGCAAAAATGCCAAATAATTCTTGATTCCAGTAGGATTGAGATTATCCTAATACATGAACTAGTTGGAGCACTATTATCACACAACATGAATGTCCTGACTTGAAATCACAGTCCTTACCGTGCAGCCAGTAATGTTTTTCTTCCTTTTTATCGCTTTATAACAGGTGTAAGTGTCCATGCACTGGAAAAGAAACAATACGATTGGAACATCGTGAAAGTCCACTTTGACAATCAAACACTTCATCAATGAAAGTTATATGTGAATATTGCTTTTGAATTGTGTTAGTATTGTTAACATTTCTCATTGTTTAACACATTTTTAGCTATTTGGAAACATCACTCTTTCATTTTCCCAAACATCTATTTTGTAACTAAAATGGTTGAATGAAAACTTAAAACAGAAAAGATCCTTACAATAATATTTAATAACACAAGTTTTGTTAAATGTCAAATAACTGTTGCAACTTTTTTTTCATTACTGTACATACATTAATTTCATGATAGAATGCAACATGTCTGTTACCTTTTTGAATGCAGAAAACCCCCACACATTTAATAAACGCTGTGTATTGTAGACATGCAAGTGACCAGTCAACAAGCTTTTGCATTCCCAACATATTTTTAGCCATAGTAATAAATTAATTTCTGGCATTTGTCTAGACAGAGACAGGTTTCCGTTATTACTGTTATAAGGGTGACCTGTTAAATGTGAATTCATGTTTTGCCGTAAAAGATGAACCTAACATCAGAGAAGAGCACAACATGTTCACTAGACAAAAGTTGCACAGTTCACATGTTTGTTGTAATAGCCATTTGCTTTGTCAGCAACAAATTGCATCCATAAACTAATACCGTTTTCGACCTTTGTAATATATAACCTGATAAGGATAATAAAAAACAGATTCAAGGCTTTTTTTGTCATTTATACATAGTGTAGATATGTCAAAATCTTAGGTCACAGGCTCCTCCAACAGTGCAACGCAATAAAACAGATAAAAATGGTGCAAGTAAATACAAGTACAATAGAATATACATACTGCAAGGAGAGTCTATATACAAGTAATTTTAATATGTGTAGTAATGTGGTTTATACATGCTTGATTCCTGTCAGCTATGGCTAGGAAAATGATTAGTGTTGCAGCAAAGGAATGTTTAAGATGAAAGGCAAAATAACTTTGACTGTACTGGTCAGTAATAAAAGCAAGTTATAACAACATTAAATAGATATTAAACAGCAGACCTAAGAGGAAATTATTGCTTGAGAAATGCTTTAAAATTCTTCCTTTTTTATTTCTTTGTTGGCATGCATGGTTATCTAGTAAAGGGTGTGGCTATCTCACAGTTTAAGAGACTGGAAACTGTATGTCTTCATTCTGTTGAGTTGGAAAAGGAAATGTTCTGCAAGCTTGGGAGGAAACAGTTAATACTCAGACTATGAAGGATTACGATGAGTCCACTGCTTTTCTGGGTCAGTGGGGACGTTTCGAGCAGGTTGTCTTCTTCCTGCTCAGTGCCAGCATCGTGCCAAATGGATTGGGCGCTTTCTCTGTTGTCTTTCTGACAGACATTCCCAGACACCACTGCCTGATTCCATAGAGGTGATACAAAATGAAGAATGTAGCAGTTTTATTCCCTCATTATGAATTCTTACACTAGCCAAACCAGAAACAAAATGTTAATTTGTTTTCACAATATTTTTGTTCAGATGTGAAGCATGTTTTTAGTTTTTTTTACGAGTCTGCTGTAAAAAGTTAAAGGAATCAAGTGATGTTAGTCTCTATACTTTGGATTGTGCTGGAAAAGGTCATGTAAGGACACGGTTGTCAATGCCATAATGTTGAATCCAGGGGTGGAAAAATAAATCGGATGATTTACTGAAGTAAAATACAATACTCTGCAGGGCTGCATTTCAAATTCAATCTTTATTTCAGACTCAAGGTCCATATTACATACAAAAAGACAAGACACACATCAATAAATAAGATAAAAATCTAAACACAAAACAGATAAAAACATCAAATCAGTCCAATCACAGCTAGCCACACATGCTCAGTGTCTGTATAGGCTATTGCGCGAACTGAGTAGAACTCTTCACAGGGTTAATTAAAATCGAGATAACATGATTGTCCGAGTCTTCTCTAGGCGACACATTAATTTGTACATTAACTTTCTTAAAAGGGCTTGACAAGTAGGTACCCCCAAGTTAACAAACAGCTGGCTGGCACTGTGCCATCTTGGTACCCTCAGCAGCAACCGTAAAGCATCATTGTATGCAACTTTTAGTTTTTGTATGCTTCTAGCCTTGTAGTTACTCCACAGGTGAGCCGTGTACAATGGTGTACAGAAAGCTTTAAAAAGTGATACCTTAACATCTACAGAGCACTTGTGAAATTTCCGCATTAATATGTTTGCCTGGGCATACAGTTTCAGTGAAGCTACAGAAGTATTAGCATCAAAAAATACTCTTAGTACCAAAAGTAAAAGTACTCCTCCATACAGAATGACACAAATAAGCACCATATAGTTTATATCATTGTATTATCATTATTCATGTATTGATATGTTCATAACCTCAATGTTGGACTTGGTAAAGGTGGGGTTTATTTGAATTGTCTTATACACACATTGGCTAACTTAACCTATAATAACATATATTAATTTAAAACTAAATCTGCAAAGTGACCAGTAACTAATTCTGTAAAATAAATGTAGTGAGTAAAAAGTATAAAATATACTACTCTTTTATTACACGGTATGGCACCACACTTGACATGGGTGGGTTTGTTTTGATTACATGTTTGCTTATAACAGTAATAACGTTAATGTGACTGTTAGGTGGTGAATGGGAAACGGGAGCAGAGCAGATGCAGCAGGTACAGGCTGGATGTGGTCAGAAACCTCTCTGCTCAGGGCTTCATTCCTGGCAGGGACGTCAACCTCACCGACCTGGAGCAGGAGGGCTGTGTGGACGGGTGGAGCTACAGCAAAGACATCTACCAGTCTACTCTGGTCTCTGAGGTGTGTGTCCCTATAGTTTAAGCTGTAGAGAGCAGACTCTATTCTTAACATTTCTAGAATTTTAGATCTATGGAATAAATAGGTGACAAGTTACAAGGTGATCTCTGTACACATATGAAGGGCTAGTCCAACCCAGTCTCATAAAAAAACGTGTAATAACTACGTTGGTCCACAACTTGGGACGTAGTATTTCTACAAAAACGCCTCTGAAATTGTAAGATCCCTACATTTTTTTTCATCATTCATTCCAATGGCTGGCGTCTATGTCACGTGATCTTCACAGAAAAAAAAAATATGGCCGAACTTCGTTTTATTCTCGATGGAAAATGCCTACTTTAAAGTTAGTTTGGCCATTAAAATGCGTTTTGATGTCATTTGATGCGAGAAATATGAGTTGTTATTTCAGATTATGTGTGCAGTGGATGTACATGATCTTTACTTTGCTAGTTATTACGAAGATTACTTCAGGAAATTGTGTCCATACAACGTTTTCATTGTTACCAAGGTGGTTGCTAGGAACGCTGCTATCGATATTATTTATGTTATGTTGTGGAACTGTTTAATGGTGTTATCTTTATTGCTACCCCCTTCCCCGTCAATGTATAGTGTTGGTCCACAGCGCAAACATATTAGTTTAACAAAATCTGCATCTAAAATTGTGGCATAGATAAGTTATTTTCCCCTGTGCAATTCTCCATTTACTCAACAATAACGCATAATTATCCTTGTGTTTATTTATTTGTTTGATTATAAACACAAGTTGGAATCCGTCAGGACCGAGGGTCGGGGCAGCTAATTTGCTTTAGAGAATATTACACCCAGAAGTAAGTATTCTCTCCGCTTTGCTTGACAAACCCCGTGATAGTCCTCAAGCTCTGTGATTGGAGAGTGTGCTCCGAGGGTTAAGGCCCAGATACACCTGCCAGTCACCTGAGAAGTCGCCGACGCCGACTACGACTGTTGTGTCGCCGGACTCTCCTGCGTATTTGCCGACTTCGCGCACTGGAACACACCGCAAATCAGAGCTGAGCACGTATGAACTGCGCATGCGTGAGTGGCAATAACTCTCCTTACCAGCAGGCGGCGGTAGTGTGTATCAGTGTCGTGCGGTGAGCTTCATGGCTGGTGAGACACTGACTCTTTCAGAGTCAGATTTACAAATATTATATTTTGACCTGAATCAAAATATTCGGTTATTTTCAAAAGCTTTTTTAGTCTGATGCTTCGATTCATTTTAAACAGACCGTTCAACAAAAGGATACCCAAAATCTAAATATTGGATAATGTTCTTTCTTAGTAAGATCCCATTTTCATTACAATTGTGGTCTTACCTTGACTTGAAGATTAAGTCCATGCTCTCCTTCTGGACAACAATCTCTATTCGTTTTTTGTAAAAGTCCTCCTTATCTTCCTGTAGTTTCAAAAGTCTAGTTTGTTGTTTGTGTCTACCGTCTCTGAATAACAGTAGCAACAAGAACCTGTGGGCTCATGTGCGCCCCCTTCAGTGCGGCAGAGGTTATGGCTGCCTCTCCTGCTGCTTTTTTCATTGCCGTTATATGATGAGACCAGCGAGCCTAAATATCATATATACGTTAAATAAGTTATTTAGAGACTATGGATGGCGAGGATACATTTAATATAAGGGATCTACAAACATTACATTGGTGACCTACAGTGAGATGGTAACAGGCATGCGCTTAGGGCCCGCTTTCCAGCCAGTTTCTGTGGGGTGACACATTCTGAGGTGAGGCAGAGCTCATCTGTGCCTCACCTCACCCCACAGTAACTGGCTTGAGCGCGCTCACAAAATAAGTGCCCGCGTTAAATTAGTGCCCGCGCTCCAGCAAGTTACTGTGGGCTTACGAGAAGCAGAGCTTGTCCCTGCCTCACTTCTCATCGCTACCCGTAGTTGTAGCGGAGCTCGGCCAATTTGCTGATTTTGACTTTAAAAAGCGATTGGAATCATACATTAATCACATTTACAACATAGATCAGTGGACACATTTTATTATTATTATTACTATTTAGTTTTTCTTTAGTTGTTTTTGCGTTACATTGGAGTATGACAGGTGAGGCTCTGCCTCCCCTGCCTCCCCTGGCTGCACGTCGCTGGTGTGTATTCATCATTGAAAGAGGCAACAACCGGAAGACAGAGAAGAAGAACAGACTCCTTGATATAAACAAAAAACAAATGGCGTTTTTCTTTCCATTTTCACTCTCGTCCATCGAAAACATGAACGAACAGGAGCTCTATAAACCGATGAGGTGAAATAGCCGTCCATGTGTTCCATCTTCCATTTTAAATCATTTGTTTACCTCCCTCACTTCCGTTAACGCTTCTCATGCCCTGATTCGCTAGCTGAACAGCCAATCAGTGTTATCCCTTTGTCCGACTTCCGGTGGTGTTCCCGACGCCGATTCAACATGCTGAATCGGCAAGAAAAGGCGTCAGGTCGGCAGAAAAGACCCGACGGTGCGGCGCACACCACTCCAGATAGGGCGTGCCCACGCTCATTTACTGCCGATTTCGGGCCGGTGTATCTGGGCCTTTACGCCGAGCGTCGAACAGCACTTGAAATGGGATGGAACCACGGCAGACTGTCCAAAACTGGATTTGAACGGGTCCACCCCGTCCCCCCCTCCCCCACCCCGTCCCCAGAACTACACATGCTGGTTTTTGTGTTTCGCAACATGTTCTCTATCTATGGCACGTCTCTACTGGGAGTTTTAGTTTTAAAAGACGTTTTCGTATTTCCCATAATAAGAAGTTGCCAGTATTAAACTGTGTAGGCCTACATCCCTGGAAATTTTGGGGGTAGGAAACACTCAAATTTAAAACATATAATTAATAAATGGTGAAAATTGCTTGTGCCCATAATGGGCAGTATTAATATATACCCACATGAAAGCTAAGGTCAGAAGAGCTTTATTTAACAGCTGGTTCTATGTCTGTGACCCCTCCTGTTGTTCATTGATAAGCCTGAAACATGCACTTCTCAAGGTTCAGAGGCAAATTTTGCAAATATGGCAGTAGCCATCGATCATCTTAAGATAAGATATACTTTATTGATCCCAAGTTGGAAACATTTGCGTTACATCAGCATGTGTAACTGTTGTAAATATGCAGTGGTGTTTATTTGTAAATCATTTAGTATAATCACACAAATTCTGTGTTTTATATTTAATAATTCTGTGTTCTTTATTTATTGATTGTTCAATACCTGACAAGGCCGGAGATGAAATATCTACATACATCTTATAAGAGTATAATACATATATAATATCACTTAAAATAAGTGCTTTAACATTAACATTGCTGGAGGTATGCACAAATATTGATAGATGTCTTGTAATGCACTGTTGAGGAACCTGCGACCCAAGTTTTTAATTCATTGCATAACTAGACCGTTTGTGAATATGTTATGTCAATAAACCTTAAAAATCTTGAAATCTTGAAAGGGATGTGCAAAATAGTCATTATATACAGTCTTTAAGTAACTATTAGTAGAGAATAACGAGTAATGAATATACTTTATAGGGATCCTATTAATATCAAATAATAAAAATAATGAAATTCAACAACATGCTTTAACCACTAGGTGTCCCTTTATATCAGCTGTGCACCTTTATGGTGTAAATACAGCCTATCTACCAATTGGATCAAATATAAAAGTCAGCCGAATTAGTGTTGATACTGCGAGGAGACGTATTGTGTGAAAAGAAATGTAAGATGTTGTTTCATTGCTGATATATTTATGATCCACGTCACGTTTTCAGTGTTGGCGGCAGTTCCTCAGGGCTCTATAAATAGAGAACTACGGCAGATATGTAATATTTAATGCGGCCCAACCGTGTATTACAATGCCGTTATGTGATGACTTTCAAAGAGAAAAGCAAGCACACTCGGAATAAAGTATTATTTCATTTTTAAAAAATGTTTTCGGTCTGTTTCCGGTATTTGTTTATGACGATGTGATGTGAGATGTGAGACTGGGTTGGAGAATTGCACAGGGGAAAATAACGTATCTATGCCACAATTTTAGATGCGGGTTTTGTTATAAACTAATATGTTTGCGCTGTGGACCAACACTATACATTGACGGGGAAGGGGGTAGCAATAAAGATAACACCATTAAACAGTTACACAACATAACATAAATAATATCGATAGCAGCGTCCCTAGCAACCACCTTGGTAACAATGAAAACGTTGTATAGACACATTTTCCTGAAGTAATCTTCGTAATAACTAGCAAACTAAAGATCATGTACATCCACTACACACATAATCTGAAATAACAACTCATATTTCTCGCATCAAATGACATCAAAACGCATTTTAATGGCCAAACTAACTTTAAAATAGGCATTTTCGAACGAGAATAAAACAAAGTTCGGCCATGTTTTTTTTTTCTGCAGGGAGAAAAGTGAAGATCACGTGACATAGACATTGGAATGAATGGTGAAAAAAAACATAGGGATCCTACAATTTCAAAGGCGTTTTTGTAGAAATACTACGTCCCAAGTTGTGGACCAACGTAGTTATTACACGTTTTTTTGTGAGACTGGGTTGGCTAGTCTCATAAGTTCTCATAAGACTATTTGTTCTCATAAGACTATTTTCTAATTTAAAAAAAGATGTGCTGAACTCACCAAGAGAAGCTGAAAAGGCCATTCAAAATGTAAAATAATAACCTGTTTAAACTGATTAATGGGTGATGAGAACAACATTTTCCCAGTTAACCCTGTTTAAAGGATGTTTGAGCTGTTGTTTTTCTTCATTTCCTATGCTATGATAGAGAATTCCTTTGATAAAAGGATACAATTCTACAAATACCATGTGTTGGGGAAATAACTGTTGGGGAAATATTTTCCAAGGCCCATAACTTTGACCCAGTTTATCAGTTCATACTGTCCTGACTGAGCACACGCACCTGTAACCTTGGCTGCTGTGCTCTCAGGGTTTTGCCTCCCTGTTCCTGCCTGTTGGTGTCAGCTGATAGAGGTGTTATGATTCTATCTTGTTATGCACAATGTTGATTATTCTCTTTGAACTAGCTAAATACATGGGTCTGGGGTAGTCCTGGTGAGTTCTTCAGAATTGACATGGCAACTCTACCGTGAAGTCAGAACCTCTGGCTCTTGGAATTGTTTTGTGAATCCTCCGGCCGAAGCTCCTAAATAAACCCATCAGTGTTTGACATCAAAGTTCCAGCTCTCCCAGTGTCTCCTTTTGAGTCGGTGACTCATCCTGCATTGCTACACAGCAGTTTCCCCCACACCATGCACATTCACATACTACCATTTGCAGCTTTGACAAAATGGTTATACATTCAAACAGATAAACCATTATATCACAGAGCTGTTAAGTATAGCATCCAGGCTAGTCAGCTACTGACTTTTGTACTTATTCATCAGGTTGTTTTTGACATGGATTCCTTTGGTCATTGTATTCATTGATACATTTTTCATGTATGGTTTTTCCAGTTTGACCTGGTGTGCAGTGATCAGTGGAAGCAACCGTTCACCTCCACAGCTTGCTTCCTGGGATATCTTGTTGGATCCTTCATCTCAGGACAGCTCTCAGACAGGTACAGAAATCACTGAAAATATTTAAGTCTACAAATCCAACAGGCGTTTTCCTCAGTATTACGTCACTTATTGTAAAGTTTTATGTTGGTACATAATGCTGGATGATCTCTGATCCATACAGTTGATGAAACATTTCTTGTTTATATTTAGTATGTTATTTTGTATAATTTGTATTCTATCATCTGTATTTCCTGGATTTCTCACTCTAGGTTTGGAAGAAAGCCTGTTTTCTTCGCCACCATGGCAGTTCAGACAACTTTTTCCTTCTGTCAAGCTTTTTCACAATCTTGGACGGTTTTCACCATCCTCATTTTCTTCAATGGTTTGGGACAGATATCCAACTATGTATCTGGTTTTGTTTTGGGTAAATGCTCTTGTAACAAAGAAAAGTACTATTTAAAGACATGTCTGATTCTGAATGATATGCATATATTTGCCATGTACATCTTGCTTCTATCATACATTTCTCTTTGTCTACAGGCACTGAGATCTTGACTGGCGATGTTCGGGTCATATTCTCATCTATGGGTGTGTGTCTGGGCTTTGCTATTGGCTACATGATTCTGCCTCTCGTAGCTTTTTTTTTAAGGGACTGGAAATCTCTCTTGTTAGCTATCTCTCTACCTGGCGTGCTCTACATCCCTCTCTGGTGGTTAGTTGTACTTATAACAGCAAAATGTCAGGAGAGGGTAACAACTATTTGGCTATTTCCCTGAAATATTCAAACTTGCATTCATCTTCTTTTTTGTTTTAAATGTTAAACCCACTGGTTAACTTTTTTTTCTGTCTTTAATGCTGAGGAAGGTTCATCCCAGAGTCTCCTCGCTGGCTGCTCTCTCAGGGAAGAGTGGAGGAGGCCGAAGCCATAGTGAGAAAGGCAGCTAAGACAAACAGAGTTGAGGCTCCAACGGTCATCTTTAAAGATTACAGTGCACATGTGAGTCGGACTTGAATAGGATTGTGAAGGCACAGGAGCCAGTTGATATGCTTAAGGCCAACTGTAATAGTACTATTTATTCTGTAAAGAGCATTCCTTTTTCAAATTTCATAGCTATTTTTCCTACAGTTTGACATTTTTACTTCTTCACCAAAGTGGTAGGTTACAGACTAGCTAAAACACAACTAGCTGCTGGTAAAACTGATATTATTATATTTTTGTATTATCTTGCAGGATGATGACATGCAGACTCAGGAACACCTCAATGTTATCAGCCTGGTGAAGACACAAAGCGTTAGAAGCACGACTGTCATTCTCTGCCTGGTGTGGTGGGTATCCACTCTGAACAGGGTTCATTCATGTCCTTTTTACTGAACTTGTAACTCCTATTAGTTGGTCCCAAACCTCCAAGTGAAACTCCTTGGTAAAGAGAAGCAATTGGGGAAAGACAGCAGAATGTACTCAATAGGTAATGCATTAGCAGAAAAAGTTATCACATTACTGTGATGAGTAGTGTTCTTTATTACAACTCCCCAGCCATCATATTGAATTTTAGATCACACCCGCATACCTATTAAAGTAATAGCAGATGAGTCTTACAGATTTATGTCTGATTAAGAAAGATAATGAGATTTAAATTCATACCCACAGTTGGAATGCAGGTACAACTCCTCGGCTCCTCCAAAGCACTTGGCCCTTAAACGGTCCTGATGAGTAGGTTGGCATCTGGCATTTCAGCTCTTGCCATTAGTTTTTGTGTTTTATTGTGTGTGCAAATGGAAGAATGATGCTATGTGGGGTTAAGTCCTTTTTAGTGGTTGGTAGACTAGAAAATCACAACATAAACTCATAACATTAGCTGCAACATCTATATTTGTAGCGATGTCTACTGTCATGGCTAAAACGTCCTACAATGGTGTTCTTTTTCCACAACCTGCTCATTGGTTTTGATCACATTGAGCTTTAATGATTGAAGTTGCCCCATTTGACAAAGCTCTCTATAAACATATTGGATCATACATTTTCAATATATTCATAACTTAATAACAAACATCTCTTTGGTCTGTGTATGTCCAGGTTCTCTTTGAGTATTGGGTACTATGGCCTGTCCCTGAACACATCCCGGCTTCATGCTAACCCCTACATCAGCTGCTTCCTCTCAGCAGCTGCAGAGGTCCCAGCCTACACGTCCTGCTGGCTGGCACTGAAATACTTCCCACGCCGACTCTCTGTCATCTTTATCTTACTCCTTGGTGGAGTGTCACTGTTTCTCATTCAACTGGTGCCTGAAAGTAAGCAGTCACTACACGTTCAATCAATCAATCAGAATGCTTCATTTATTCCGGGGGGAAATTATGTTTTATTACAGGTGCCCATATTGGACTAAGGTCAATAACTATTTATACAAACATAGGAAGTAAGAGTAAAAATGTGCAATGAGAGTAGCCACTGGGACGCGGCGTCTTAAGCACATGAACAAGGTAGAGCGTCCTCCACAGCACAGAGACCCTCTGATCCCCAGGGACGTGCACAGCAGGTACGGGCCGTACGGGCTAACGTTGCCTGGGCAACGGCCTGTTTGGCCTTTTTGGCTGACCTGCCCCTCTGGAGTGAGCGAAAGTTTGTTTTTCTTTTTCCTGTTGTGGCCGAATCAACATGATAAGCCCACAATTAGTATTGTAGAGTCTCGTTGCGGGAAACACACTTTGTCAGCGCTGTCATCTGACGGTGCGTTAAGACCACCTCAGTGTCGGATTTTGGAAACTTGCTTTTGAATTGTCTCATGGCAGTTAGGGTATAGGGGACAAACCAGGGGACTTTACTTCCTCTTGATACCGTTGGTTATTTACAAAAAAAACACCTAAATATAGCCTACTTGTTGTTATTGTGCTTCTGTGTTTCTGTGTCTTTTCATCTGTAAGCTCCCTCAACGGGGCCGCTTGCTCTCTTTTCTTGATTGCCCTCTCACGGGTGAACAGTTCAATGTCTGTTTATCATTGTAGGATTTCTGGCATGTCTCTACCACTTTAGTTTGACCATCTCTGTTATTAAGTTATGGAATACTAAATAAATAAATAAGTAATTAGATACCTTACCGTTACTGCGCTCATGATAAGAATACGAATAATGCATATTGAACTGGTTTCATTAATTTGAGGTTATTTAAGGTAATTAGTTAGAGGCCCTATTTTATCAGTATGTCTGGACTGCACAGCAGTTACAATGGTCATACTACATTAGAACAGAATTGTCCCCATGTTGTCCTTAATAGTTACTAACATTAAATATTTTAATGAGATATGGACCGCAAAACAAAAAATGTCCCTGGTTTTCATTTTTAAAAAGTCACCGAATGCAAGTAGTCGCCTTAGCTTATTTTGTTATGAGATGTGAATTACTGTTCAATTTAGTTGATGTAATAATAGTTTGGTTTCTTTTACATTAAAAAGAAGTTACACATTTCGAAAGACGTCTTATGTTTTTTTCCGGGGGGAGGCCCTTTTTCCAGTTTAGAGCAATAGCCCCTCCAAATGTCTGTGCACGTCCCTGCTCTGATCACTCAGGCTCATGGTGAAGATGTAATGAAGCTCGATGGAAATGTTGTCATTAGATATATCCTTGTACAGCCATGTTCTCATTATCAAAGTAAACTGCACTCCAAATATTCCATCTGACTCCAGGTTAACGCTGTTAGCTCGTCGATTTTACATTACATGATGAGAGGGGGAGACATACATCTGGACCCGGCTGTCCTTCTTTTTCCTCATTGAGAGATTTTCTTGGGATCAAACCAGCAATGATGCCAAATTAAGAAAGGTACTTAGGGGTCACTTCCCTCCCACTTACTTCTCGTGCCATCACTTAGAACTTAAAACCATAATTGTTGATATTACGAGCACATGTGTACATTTTGGTTTGGTGCTAATTTGATATATATATATATATATATATATATATATATATAGAGAGAGAGAGCGTTCCTTTTTAAGAAGGCTTTGTAAGTGGAATAATTGTTAAGAGAAAGAGGAGGACTTGAATAAAGCTTTGGAGTCACTCAAGCAAAGGAGAACATTTGATACAAAAATACTCACATTCAGTTGTTAAAGTTAAAGTTAAAGCCTTTTATTGTCATTATACACAGAGTATATAACGAGATTCAGAGTGCAACTCTGTCCCGGTGTGCAAAAAATACAAACAAATACATAACACTAAAAAACACGGCAATAGGACAGACAACATACGGGGGAATAAATAGTTTAAAATATGTATATAAAAATAGTATATAAAGTGCATTAAAGTGTG
Source organism: Notothenia rossii (assembly GCF_949606895.1). NCBI lineage: Eukaryota > Metazoa > Chordata > Actinopteri > Perciformes > Nototheniidae > Notothenia > Notothenia rossii. The sequence goes on from NC_136907.1 coordinate 31,466,827, forward strand.
TGTATGTGTGAGAGTGGTTACGGTTATTGCATTATGTGTGGTGGTTAAGCAGCCTGACGGCCCAGGGGTAGAAACTGTTTTTGAGTCTGTTTGTCCGTGACTTGAAGCTCCTGTATCTCAGAAGGCAGGAGAGAGAACAGTCTGTGACCTGGATGAGAGCTGTCCTTTATTATTTTGTTAGCTCTGCTGAGGCAGCGGGAGGTGGAGATGTGTTCCAGAGAGGGCAGGGGGCAGCCGATGGTTTTCTCTACCATCCTGATCACTCTCTGCAGGGCTTTCTTGTCCGCAGCTGAGCATCCTGCATACCACCCCGAGATGGAGTATGGCAGCACGCTCTCGATTGTCGCCCGGTAGAAGGACACCAGCAGCTTCTTGTTCAGTCGGTTTCTCCGAAGCACCCTCAGGAAGTGTAGTCGCTGCTGGGCCTTCTTAACTGCTGCAGTGGTGTGTGCTGTCCAGCTGAGGCTCTCCGAAATGTGAACCCCCAGGAACTTAAAGGTGGAGACCCTCTCCACTCTCTCTCCATTGAGGTGAAGGGGGGCTTGTTCTGGACGGTGCTTTCTGAAGTCTATGATGATTTATTTTGTTTTGCTTGTGTTCAGATGTAGGTTGTTTGCTGAACACCACGCAGACAGCTTCAGGATCTCGTCTCTGTATGCCGACTTGTCGTCTCCCTTATATATTTGGCCGACCACGGTGTCATCTGCAAATTTGATTATGGAGTTGGAGGGGTGAATGGGAGAGCAGTCGTGTGTAGAGAGTGTAGAGGGCTCAGCACGCAGCCCTGCGGGGAGCCAGTGCTGAGGGTGCGGGTGGAGGAGCAATAAGGGCCTATTTTCACTGTCTGAGGACGGTCTGTAAGGAAATGATTAATTCAGGCGCATACGATGGAGGGGAAACCTAGGCTTGACAGTTTTTCCACTAGTATGTCAGGTATGATGTTGTTAAAAGCTGAGCTAAAATCGACAAACAGCATCCTTATATAGTTGCCTGGGCCTTCTAGGTGGCTCACAGCTGTGTGAGGGACCGTGGCGATGGCATCATCCGTGGATCTGTTGGCTCTATAGGCAAACTGATGAGGGTCGAGGGAGGGTGGGAGGCTGGCTTTGATGTAGTCGGCTATCAGTCTTTCAAAACATTTCATCACCACCGATGTTAGGGGCTATGGGCCTGTAGTCATTGAGCTCTCTGACTGGTGTCTTTTTGGGGACAGGAATGATGGTAGCCGTTTTCAGACAGGATGGAATGCAAGCTAGTGACAGGGACAGGTTGAATATCCTGGTCAGGACCCCTGAAAGCTGGTCAGCACAAGCTTTGAGTACTTTTCCGAGTACTCCATCGGCTCCTGCGGCTTTTCCAGGATTCACAGACGTCAGCGTCTGCTTCACCTGATGTTCTTTGAGAGTGGGAGGTGGTATGGAGCTGGTAGTTAGCAGGGACAGGGTAGAAAAGTGGGGGGGTCTGCTAGCCTCAAAGCGGGCAAAGAAATGGTTTAGTTCCTCTGCAAGGTGGGCGTCAGCTCTAGTAGTGCCAGATGTTTTGCCCTTATAGTTAGTTAGCTGGTGAAGGCCCTGCCAAACGCACTGTGTGTTGTTATGAGCGAGATTCTCCTCCACTTTTCCCTTGTAGTCCTCCTTTGCAGCCTTGATGCCTCTCCTCAGATTTGCCCTTGCCAAGCTGTACTGGGCTGCGTCCCCCGACGTGAAGGCTGTGTCACGGGAAGGAGAGACCGCACCGCTCTTGTCATCCATGGTTTTTGGTTTGGGTAGACCTGAATGCGTTTTTCCACAGTTACAGTGTCTGTGCAGAACTTGATGTAGAGTAAGACAGCCTCTGTGTGTTCCTCCAAGTCTGTCTTTTCTAATATGTCCCATGCTGTGTGTTCGAAGCAGTATTGCAGTTGTGAGAGTGCTCCCTCGGGCCAGGTTCTGATATATTTGACCACCGGCTTGGTGTTACTTCTGAGGGGGGTGTAAGCTGGGATGAGAAGCAGTGTTAATCCATTTCTTGCGTTTCAGCTCTATCAGAGCTGGCTGTCGCTCTGGAGATGCTGGGTAAACTTGTTATCACCATCGGTTCATCCCTTATGTACGCCTACACTGCAGAGCTTTACCCAACAGTGCTCAGGAACACAGCGGAAGGCGTTTGCATTACTGTTTCCAGAATAGGAAGCTGCCTTGCTCCTTTTTTGTTACAGCTGAGTGAGTCAATTTGTCTTCAATAGTAGATATTTGTTTGATCCAAACTTAACGTATTGAATTTGTGAAGATAAGCTGCCATTTTAATAGTTTGGATGCTCTGATTTCACATCCTGTAAATGTTTATAGTGCACATGTGTAGGACCCCAGATCTTCCTCTTCCTGATTTTGCCTTCTCCTTATACAGGGGAATCTTTTGAGTACCTGCCTTATATCATACTGGGGACTCTGGCTGTTGTTTCTGCCTTTGCAGCTCTTTTCCTGCCGGAAAGTTTTGGAAAACCTCTACCTCAAACTATTCAGCAAATACAAAAGAGAGAAAGGTGGGTATCTAGCATTAACTATTTCTTCATCAACATTATAAAACACAGAAATTACACTGAGTATTAGACACACTTACTGTAGCTGAAAAATAATTCATTAGATTTAAAGAAACGTGCAAAACACTCTCAATACTTAACTCTCTCCTTGTTGACACATTCATACCAAGAAAGCAGTGTTTGAATATATGTATTCACTTATAGCAATGAATTAGAACAAAGAAAACTTCAACAAAAAATCTCATGGTACCTTTAATATAACCACCAAAACCCAGCGTCTCTCATTGTAATTATCCATGTCAATCTGAGAGAATGTTATGATGGTGTCATCAGTCTATTTTTATTTATTTTTTCCTTTTGAAAATCTAATTATTGTTTTATTTTTGTTGTCTTTCATCACTACAGCATGAAGTGCCCATGTATCACAAGAAAAGAACATTTGAAACCTGTGGTGCATTTGGAAAGTAGACTCTGATTGTCAAACATAAATATTATACTGCTGTATACGGTTCTGATAACACTGTTGTTTGCACTTACTGTATGTCTATAATGCCTTACGAACATAATTTTAATAGTTTGAAGCCTTTTATCACATTTACAAGCGCTCACAAATATTCAGATTACTTTATCTCAAAATCATAGAAGGCTATGAAGCCTTTTATCATGATGTATAAGGCCAAGTATCATAATACTTCATATGGCTGGTCAGCACAGACCTTTTTTTACAATGATAATTAGCATTATGGAGCAGTATGATGCAAATATGGCCTTAATAATTTTGGAACAAAGTAAATTGTGCGTGCGCTCTTTGCAAGCTAAGAAAATTACAAATATCAAAACAGAGCTTTAATATTAAAACACTGCACTATTTTCTTTTTGAACAACATTGAAAAGCGCAACATTTTCACTAGACAAATGTCGCACAGTTGGCATGTTTGTTGTGACACCATACTGCTTTGTCAAAAAGCTATTGGATCTGGTATTAATATCTTTGTTTAACCTTTGGAATATATAACCTGTAAATGCAATAAAAAAATAAAAAAATAATAACAATGTTGCTGGGAGAACTTCCTGACTTGATTGACTTGATCTACATTGCAATCTTTTCATCACAAGTACTACAAGGGTTGTTTATAGTTATAATTGTTTCCCTGACAGATACCGTATGTCTAGGGTATTGAACATTGTTTGTTCCTCAGCAGGAAATATGTTGTTACAACAGCAAAGGGATGGTGCATGGAAGGCAAGAAAATAAATAAGTGGGCAACATTAAATATAAGAGGCTAAAACACGTCAAATAAAAACCAATGACTCAACAGCCAAATAAGTAGCTGTAAAAAAAAAAGTTAACTAGCACAGGTAAAAAAAAACTATAAATAAATGATGGTAGTAACAAAAGTCCTAAGAGGAAATGATAGCAATAATATAACAGAAATATTGTAAAACTCTCTTTTTTAATCTTAGCATTGGCCTAGTACAGGAGCGTGGCTAGCTCACAGCTTTGGAGAGGGAAAACCGGTCTTTTTTGCAAAACATTGGAGGGGACAGTTAGGATAATGATATGAAGGATTACGATGAGACAATTGCTTTTCTGGGTCAGTGGGGACGTTTCCAGCAGGTTGTCTTCTTCCTGCTCTCTGCCAGCATCGTGCCCAATGGATTGGCATTTTCTCTGTTGTCTTCCTGACAGACATTCCCAGACACCACTGCCTGATTCCTGAGGAAAACCTGACTCAAGATTGGTGCAATGCAATCATCCTGATAGAGGTGATTTAAAAAATGAAGAATCTACTATTTTACAGTTTTAACGATCAAATGAATATCTACGATTTTCTTTTTTCTCTGCTGAAAAAAGCTCATAAAGTCATGAGTTAGTCTAGGGTAGTCCAGCCACTATTATCTTCACCTGAACTTCTCTAATATATTTCTCTCTCTTCCTGTCCACTGAGATCTTGACTGGTGATGTACGGGTCTTGTTCCCATCACTAGGTGTTTCTCTTTGTTTTGCAGTTGGCTACATGATGCTGCCTCTCTTTGCTTACTTTTTACCTGATTGCTATCTCTCTGCCTGGCCTCCTCTACATACCTCTCTGGTGGTGGGTTGTACTCAAAACAAGCAACGTTTATCTCACCATGCATCTATCCATTTCTCTCCACCCATGTCAGGCTGGATCATGCTGGCAGCAGGCTAGGGAGGTATAGGCCTCCTTACCTATGTCTTCCCAGAGCATATTCTGAGTGTCTTGGTAGGCTGAAGTGCCTGGAAAACCTCCAGCTTACATGTCCTGCTGGCCGGCACTGAAATACTTCCCACGTTGACTCTGTCATTTGTATCTTATTCAACTGCTGCCTCAAAGTAAGCAGTGTCATGATGTGGTGCATCATGGTACTGCAATGCTTCCAAGCAAATGCTTTCAGTCTTAGAGTACTCCACAGATTCAGCAATGTACTAATATAACATTGTCAGACTTGCGCTGGATACAGAGATATAATATTTTTGATTCAATACATTATTCTACCTTGTAAAAACCTGGCCAATGCAGTTAGTAATTCACAGAGTAGATAATTTAGGGTCAGGTATTGTTTTCATTCTATTCTGTTGCTAATCCATTTCTTGCGTTTCAGCTCTATCAGAGCTGGCTGTCGCTCTGGAGATGCTGGGTAAACTTGTTATCACCAACGGTTCATCCCTGATGTACGCCTACACTGCAGAGCTTTACACAACAGTGCTCAGGAACACAGCGGAAGGCGTTTGCATTACTGTTTCCAGAATAGGAAGCTGCCTTGCTCCTTTTTTGTTACAGCTGAGTGAGTCAATTTGTCTTCAATATCAGGTACTATCTAGTTTAACCTGAATTTGTGTAAGCACATCGACACATTTCTGTGGATAATCAGCACCTATTTGTTGTTTGGGTGCTCTGTACACACTTTTATTTCCCCTTCTCCTTGTACAGGTGAATATTTTGAGTACCTGCCTTATATCACACTGGGGACTCTGGCTGTTGTTTCTGCCTTTTCTGTTATTTTCCTGGCAGAGAGTTTTGGACAACATCAAACTATTCAACAGATGCAAAAAAGAGAAAGGTGGGTAGCTTATGGGGTAACACATACAGTCACCGTAGCTGAAAAAAACAACAAGGTATTGTACCCAAACAACCACAGAACTTCCTGATACTGGATGTTTAGACAAGATAATGGCAACAAAAACTGCAACAAAACATCTCATATCATTCTTTAATATAGCCACCAAAACCAACCCCTCCTTATCCTCATCATCTACTTGACTCTTGAGAGGATATGATGATGGTGGCATCACTTCTTAGAGTTTATAGAAGCCTCTGAAGCCCTCGCTCGTCCTGCAGGGTTGTCTGCTAGAGCCCACCAAGCAGAAAGGTGCAGAGAAGAACCCCATCTTAAAGAGCATCTTGCAGGTTTTTATTTTTTCTACATTTATGCTTAAACTTGCTTGAAAATTACAATTAAAAAAAGTGAATGCAGGATTTGATATGTTTTACGAGACATAAGGGCAGGAATTCAGAGGGAAAGGTGCAATTTTGAGCTCTGCTTTTAAAAACGGCTTTTTTTTAAGGTCATACGTCAAACGCATCATATTACATCACACAGGGGACACATCTCCGCTCTCTGGCCGCGGGTATAGTAGAGTTGCGTTGAGTAGAGCGGTTGTGTTTTAAGGAGCTGGTATTTTTCGGTAGTTTTACATTGTATTTCACCATTTGTAATCATGGTGCAGTATTGTGTTTGCGCAGGTTGCACAAATACCAGCCTGTCAGGACATCAAGTCCACAGTAAAAAGGACCGGAGCTAGCGTTCGTTCCTGGGTGCGTTGTGCATCCACCTCCCTGCAGCACATACTCTCCACGGCTTTATCAAGAAACCGTATTACTTCTCTCTCTCCCCTCCGGTACACGGCACCGTAAGACATTGCATTAGGTAACGCTGTGGTGGCTGTACTGCTCCAGCCGTCTCCTTTGTGTTTGTTTGTTTCCCCCTGTCTGTGTTGTTTGTGTGTGCGTGGTGGCTGCTCCTGGTCTCTTGGACGCCTAGCAGGCTCATAATAAGGTTGTGGTCCGTCATATGCATTCGAATATTCATGTTCAACTTCTTCTGTGTCGAAACTAGCATTGGGATCCATGTTTATTAATACGTTACACCGGCCGCTCTCTCCCTTGTGTCCCCCGTGTTACGTCACACGCGGGAGGTCACGTGCCGAGGCTTTTTTATGCGGAAGTGAACATTTCTTACAAAAACGACCCCAGATGTCACTGTAGTGTATATTTCTGTATATTTTTTTGAAAATCTAGTGTTTTCATCATTTTCCTACACATTTATTCACAGGTGTCTTTAACCTGGAAGTTGCTCTTTAACAGAATGTTGAAGAGTAGAATCCTCTCATCTCGAACGACATCGTGCTTCCTTGCATGTGGCTGGGGGTGCTCTCTGCAGCCGGAGAGTGTGACCCTCTCTCTCTGACCGTTGGCCTTCAGAGCTAGTGTTAAATATATTCTTTATTCTCGCGTCCAGGAGAGAAGCTTTAAAATGAGACTAAATGGAGTCTCTGAAAAGATTCAAATGGGATACGTTAATTAAAAAAGGCGCGGTAGTGTTACAGACAGAATATTGTTCCGGCAGAAAACAGCTGTGATCTGGCTCTCCTGAGCAAGAAGAGAAGGCCTATCCCCCGTTCGGTGCCGTTATATATCCTCTGCTGGCTCCTCCCCGCCAGCCGGCTCGCCTCGCCTCTAATGTCCGTTGTTGCATTTAAACAGAGGATTGGTACTTTTCACATTCAACATATGCTTAACACGCCTTTTCTGCTCATATTCTCTTTCATCACTTTTCATGTAACACATTCTAAACGCTGTAATCAATACTCTAAAACATACAATTATGATGAATTGGAAATGGGGGACCCTGATGTAAACAAGACGAAAGTCTTTCTCTGGTCTGCATCCCCTTAACAATTGTATGTTTTGAGCTGTACTGTACTGTACCCAATATACAAGCTGTTAATAAACTTTTCAATCAATCAATCAATCACAGAAAATACTTCACGGCTGGTTTGGTTTCCGGATGTGGTCACATGCTACTCTCGTCTGTAAACAATAATGTATTCAAATAAACTGTACTTTCATTTAATATTCAGCATGGTAGTATCTCGACATCTATAGTTGTAGTGTTAAATCAGTAGGTTTCGGTTTGCACCACTCCATGTCATTTCGCTACTCAATTCACCTCTTTAGGAAATCGTATATTAGCCACATGCTAAATGCTAACCGTAGATGAAGGATTTTCAGAATAAAAGCTTAACTGCTTGTGCACAAGAATTTCTGGTTTTTCAGTATAAAAGAGCGTTTAAACTGACGGTATGTTTAAGCTACATTATACCATCAAAACATTGATTTTAATTTCTAACAGTCCCTCCTTACACACCTAAAAGGTGTGTATAATACTGAAATCAATGAGTTCTTCATCTGAACTTCGCATAGTACATATCTCATATTACAAACATACAATCTAAATGGAATGGTTCAATAGGCTTAATTTTCTAAAAATACAAAATAAATTATTTGCCTGGTTCAAACCTAAAAGTTGTCCCTTGTGTATAACTTCTAGTGTTTGCATTCAATATCATTCTTCAAAATAGCAGCAATGGCTTGGTATCAGAACATTTCTTCCTCCCTCCTTTCACAGAAACCGTTCTCATACCACGCTCAGTGTTAAGGCACTTGTTTTTACAAAGTGAAAAGAAACAAACCATTTTAGAATAGCAATGATTTATACAACATGAAATCTACCATATTAGAATATTATAAAATAATAAAGTCAAATAAAATGGACTATCTTAGAATAGTGTAACATTAATTGGAATAATAAAAATATACTATCTTGGAATAGTATGAAGTAAATTGAAATGGATTCACTCCATTTTAATTTTGCTCACTTCTTCACATGATATCATTTAAAGAATCACATCGGCTGGACATTCATTGATCAATCAATCAATTCCACCTTAATCTTCCCTCCTGAGGTAATAACCATGCTACAATGGAGAAATCAATACTCTAGATTGGAATACTATCTTTGGCTTGGTACTAGCTCTACCTTTAACATTTTCCATACAAATAAAGATGTGTCTGCTTTTATAGAGTGGTTACTAAAACCATCCCTTTAAACTGTAGGTCTATACTGTAACAAATTAAATCTTCCCCAAATTAACACATGAATAAAAATCTCTTAAAGAATAATTTGTTCATATGATGAAAAGATTGAATAATATGTTCTACCCTCAGTGTGTTTTTAGGGTTATTTAATAGTTTCCTCTTTCTTTCTTTATAAATTCACCAATTGATTAATTCATGGCTAATAAATATTTTTCTTTACGTATTTCTCGTTGGTGAATAAGTGTGTTTATGTGTAAACTCACTCACTCCCGTTTTCCTTCTCTCCCCCTCTGGTTGTCAAGCCACGACCCCCTCACGTTCTGCCGTACCATGCCAACTCCTCCGTCCTTTCCTCTCCTCCGTCCACCTTCTCCTCAGTCCATCTGCTCTTGGATCCTTCCGCTGTAACTCTTTTGAGTGGCCCAACTGCTTTGCTTTTCATCTCCTCCTTTACAGTCTCTACTGGTTGCATGGAGGGCGTATTCCGCTCTCATGTCCCACACTCTGCTCTTGTGCCCAAATCTTGTGGCTCAGCTTGGAACTTCATGTCATGTGGGGGACCGATGAGAGTGTGCCTTTTTATGTCACCTGTAGTTCTGGATTCCTCAGGTGGAGATGGTTCAGCTCTGCTTCTCTGTCTGTTCGATGGAGAAGGAGGAGTCTTCCGTGGTGAGGTCTTTTGTCTGCTTGGAAGTTGGGGTCGTAGCGTTCTGACAGGCGGAGAGATAGAGAGAGAGAGAGAGATCTCGGGACGCATTATCTATAGTTAATTCTAACACACTTGAGGTAAAATAAATCCAACCTTTTCCACTCTATTTTCCTAATCATACTATCTATCTTAGTTGTTAAATGTCATCTAAACACAATTCATGTCTACTAATAATTTTACCATATCCCTAAACATTGCTTTCACCCGCTGTAACATGTTTACTCCAATTAACTCTTTCAGGAAACCATTTTCTTCTATAAATTTAAATACCTACATATTTCAAGCACCACATATTTCACACACTATAAAAGAACATCTCCATATTTTCTCCATCACTTTAAATCTCACTGTTATCTAGAACCGTAATAACTTTTGTGACTGGACATATCTGCAATGTCGCCACTATCTGCTGGGGAATCTTGTTCATAGAGTTTGTACATACAAAGCTGTACTTGTGGGTTAGTAGACTGTGTCTAACAATCATTTTCAATAATTGTGCTCAGGTCACCGATCGGTTGTTCATAGCTTAACAGGGGGTGTTTCTGGTACAGACTAAAACATTGATCCAGTGTATTTAGAGATTCCCCTAATCTGTAAATCCCCATCACTTACATATCCCGATCCCTTAAACCCATCTCATCATTTGATACAAGAACTGCATATAGGGGGGAGAATCATCTTGATTATAACCGCCTCTTGTTTGGGACCGAGTATTTCTAACTCCTCCTCTTGTTGCTCAGCTGATCTTTTGGCTCTGGGGATAAGTGAAAGTCTGTGAAACACAGCTGGAGTCTTGTTAGTGATGTGGGCATTCTCTATGAGTGAACTAATGGTTCCATGTTTTACTTGATATTGTACTCCCCTTCCAACCAGAAAGGTGCCAAGTGTAATGAGCACAATCAACAATGCTATTCTGACTCTTATCCCTAGGGGACCCTACAATTGGTTTGGCTTTGTTCTTGTCATCATCTCTATTTTATCCCTGGTTGTGTCCGTTACAGAATTTAAATAATGAGTCCAAAAATAACATACAAAAAATTGGACTCTTTTTCAGATGTAAAACAAAAAAATAGGTTTTCACATTAATGTACAATCTATAAAAATCTATAGACAATTTGTCTTTTGAGCTGTTTCTATCTTTATCTTATTTCTATTTATTGTTTTGTTCCAGCTCTGCCAAATCAGTCCTAACTCCCAATAATGTTCTGGAAGTTGCCAGTGAAGGGTGACAATGCGTGAGGTGGTGTCAATTTGCTCCTTTTTCTTTACCTTTAAACCGGAGCGCGTGTGAAGTTTGTTACAACTTTTCACGCTTCCGTCCACCGGGGATGAGCCCACTGTCTTTTGTGAACTTTCACCCTCACCCAATCACCTGGCCGAACAGGAGTCTCTTCTGGTGTCTCTGTAGTTTTCCTAGCCTGTGTAGACAAAACTTGCATAATATTACTCAGAGTTCTGACATATTCATCCACTTCTATTTGTCTAATATCTAAAACTGGACCACTCCCTCCTTGCAGAAGGCCCAAGCTTCGGCATACCTCTTGTTGTTATGAGACCTATTGTTGACTACATGTTATTATTTATTAACTACAATGTCACTGAAATCAACATATCTGTATAATCATGACACTCCCTCCTTTGAGCATAAAATGCTCAATTAATATTGCAATGATTACCCTATTCTGAACAGGACATGTAAAACCCATAACGTTGCATTAAATAAATATAACTTCTCCGTGTACCCACAAGGGGTACAAAAATATCGTATGATTTATGGTTTTCTGATGGTATAAATGCATATTCACAACAAAAAAAAATCAGCAATTAGCACTTCTAATAGTTTACTTGTTTCAATAATGGCTTTTGTAATGGTATTATGCATCATCGTTGCTGCGAAAAACAATACCCCTGGTGTCGCTAATGCGTCTCAATAATTCTAGGATTAGAGGATTGGTTGACACTGCTGAACTAACATATGATAAAATAATATTTCTCCAAACTGGAGGGAAAATATGAACTATTCTCACAGAGAGTGACCTGCATGAAGGGCTGGTGCCCCTCACTCAAATTAGATATTGCCTTACACACTACACTATAAATCAGTAAAGTTACTCAAGAATAACTAAATAAAGACTGATTCTTGAAACTGTTGTAAAAACCCTACAACTTCTTCATCCAAGCTCTCAATCAGTGTTATGTTATTTAATCTGCAGCTCACGCCTTAAAACAGATACTTCAGACCGATTATAAAATTGTGTTTATGAGAAAAATGTAATCTGACTCCATAAATCACATAATTGTTTGATTAAAAACTGCACTTCTGGCTAACAATAAATGAAGTTCCCCTTTAAACACAGCCCCGGTCTTCTGACGGGGTCTATCTATGTACTGGCTGGAAAATGTTGGGCCAGTCTCTGTCGCTCCGTCACTGTTCTCCCGCTAACAGTCACTCTCTAGTTCAGCTGGGTTCTTGTTGACTTCTTCACTGGTTTGAGACAAGCGACCCTATCGGACACCTCCCTTTGTAGCCAGACTTCACCACCACAGAATCGAGTTTCTGTTTTCAGGTCTGGACAGCTTCACATCAGGTGTATCGCCGCCCCTTGCATATTGGGTGGAAGCCCGTCTTCTTGACCTCACTAGTTGTGTGGACACAATAGTTTTCTGTGTGGGGGAACAACATCACTCGTAATGTATTTTCCTTCTCATAATTACAAAAATAGTCTGCTAAATGTTCTACTCTGCTACTTCTAATCTGTGGATGTTCTGTGTAAATGCAATATTCTACTCATTATCTTTTAAATAACATTCAACCTCTCCCTCCTGTGGTGACATATGTGGCTCTATGTAGCTGGATTTCAAAATACTCTAGTGCTGAAGATGCATCACCTGATGGTCTGGTCCTCTAAGCTTCCTCATTGTTGTGGTTGATACCAGGCTGTCTGTGGCATTTGGTTCATGTTTGGAAATCCTGTACGTCTTTGACATCTCTGGGTTGCTTGGTATTTCATATCGTGGTAAATGAGATGTTGTCTCCATTCTTCAATGGGTATAGCGTCTAATGCCACCACATCTCCCAGGCTTGCCTGCACTGATTGGGGAAGGGCGTTAATGACCGCGTTCTTCCACAGCATTACGACAGACGGTGAAACGTCATGTCGTTCTTTAGTGCAGTCTTCCCACACTCCTTCACATCTCTTCAGGAAGGCATACATGTCTTCCCCCGGTTCTTTTCTCAGGCTGTTGAGGGCATGTAAACTCCGTGTTGTTGGGTAGATGTGACGAATAGCAGCCCAATACCTCGACCTGACTTTGTTGAAGAAAATGTAATCTGGAGAGTTGGTGCATTTGGCCTTGGAATCCACTGCTCTTGCCTCTAGTCTTCCTTCTATCCGTCCAAGCAGTGCCCTCATGTCTCCCAAGCACAGGTGGTCTTGGACTGTGTATTTCTCCAGATCATTCACCCACTTCTGACCTCCTTGTTTAAGTGGAGGTAGTTTTGCCGCTAATGCTTCCATGTCTCTGTGAGTCCATGATTGGTATTTCAATCCTCCTTCTCCAGCCGCTATCACCGGTAGCGTGAGTGTTGAGCAGTTCTTGAGTCTTCCAGCTTCAGTTACGGTTGTGGTGTCTGGAGAACCTTCGCCTTCTCTTCTCTTGAGTTGTGCTTCCATACGTTTGCTGAGTTCTTCCATCTTTCTGTTGAGCTCCTCTTCCATTCTTATGCCTAGTTCTTCCAATCTTCTGTTGAGCTCACCAGATAGGAGTCTTACCTCATACTCCAAGTCTTTGACACGTGTAGCTGTGGGGAGACCGTCCAACTCCAATACTCCTCCTAAAACACCTAGAGTTGGAGCTTGTATTGGGGGTTGAAAGAAACTGTATTCTTCTGTCATGTAGGGAGGAGGCGCATCTGTCAGGCTTGGAAGGAGCTTTGAAGGTTGGATTACTGGAGCTTCTTCTGTCTTTTCTTTCTTATCTTCCTTTGCTGTGAGCACTGCTCCTTGAGCCACATACATGCCGTTCGTTGATTCTTGGCTGACATATTTTAGATGGAGTACCAGACTTGTAACTCTAGATTTTCTTTTTTCAGCTCTGTTTATAGCGCTTTTAGCAGGTCCATACCAAGGGGGTTGTCCGGCTTTGATCCATGCTTGTTGTTCTCGCAGGTATTTTCAATTTTCATGGTCAATTACTGCTTTTCTATGGGCTTTCGTTGGTGTTGGTTGATCATCAGCTGGATACAGTCCTCTCGTTTGACATTGTTCCAACAGTTTCTTCATGTGGTTCCATGTCTTTTGTCTAAGATTTGGAACTGTTAAGCATCTGATCTGATTTGTATCCTTCCCTTGATATCTGCTGTTGAGCCTGGCCCTGCGTCTAGTCTCAACTTAGTTTGTTTTGGTGACATGTTCTCTAATTATTTATGAACTTATCAAAGATGAAGCACTAATCTTCTGACTAGCACCTTCGTTGCTGTTCGTCCGAACTTTAAATCTTTTTTTTTTTGCTCAAGGTTTTATAAAAAAATTGTTATTAGGCCTATAGATCTTTTTTTTTTTAAGTTTAAATTAAAATATTAATAAAGTTAATTAATATATAAAAAATATGCAAAATTAAAATATGAAATGTTAAAATAAAGTTGTACCGTGTATGGTTTTGACTTTGAAATATGAATTTGGTTCAAATCCAAATCTCCTGTGTACAGTGCATACCGAAATTTATGAAATTATGCTAATGTCACCACTTGTGTTAGCTTCAATAAATTGGTGTTTGAAAAAGTATTATGTAAATTTTCTTCTCTTATAATTAGAAACCACTTGCAATTCTGTCTTGGCGATCAAGCATGTGTTTATTTATAACACTTAAAATTATACTTCACAATGTTATGGTGTTTCTTCTATTTGGGTAATAATTCTGTACTACCACCAGAGTGCGCTATTTTAATTTCCAGCTTAATCCACTAGGAAATAGCTGTTGCAAAACTGACTCGTTTTTAACAAGGAGAAACTTAGTTTCCTTAAAAATATCTTTAAAATAGGAAGAACATTACACTATGGTTAAACAACACAGCACATAACCGCCAAAACACATTTGCAAACAAGAATATTCACAAAACCGCCAATACACATTTACCAGCAGAAGTACTTCCAATAGTTCTAACTCTAACAAGAAGTATAATGTTCTTTAGAAGATGGAATGCCTAGCCTCAGTGTGTTAAAGCAAACAGAGTACTTCAATTAGCATTTCATGAAATGGCGACTGCCGTGTGGCTCACTGTGAACATGAGGTCAAGACAAGATGGCAACTGGTTTTCCAACCTTTGACCTGAAGAACAAAGGGATTTGAGAAAACACCTGGAGTTCAAATAATGGTGAGGTGATATTTTGTCTAGTAAAGTCAACACACAACACTGTAGTTTAAAACAACATTTCTATTTAGTTTACAATTATAAATGGGCCTTATACCCTTACGTCATAGCCCTCTACCCATGTACGTAAATGTTTTGACTTTAAGAGCCAGTATGGTCATCTCTTCTATTTAAACACGCTATTTATGGGACAAAATGGGACGCTATCCAAACACAATCAGAAGAATATCGTCTATCTAACGCACGAATGTCGCACTTCCTGCCGTAATCCACAACGCAATGTCTTTTTGAAAACAGAAATAAAGTAACCACTGAAAGCTTCAAACTCCTCAGGCCTTTTCCTTGAAAAAGGACTTTTTTAAAACAGCCTCACACTGTTGTTAACACAAAACACTCACTCCAATAACCTTAGCTTCAAACTTTGGCTGTGTCTTTGCCTCAAGCAGTCCCGACTGCTTAATGGCCTAAAACCATTCACGTAAAACGTAAAACGCAACAAAAGACACCTATATAAGTGATTGGCCTCTAGCCGACATGTAATAACAGACAAACAAATAGCATGCAGGGTTAAATAGAAAAAAAGAAATTGAACTCACCCTGCCTGTAACAAAGCAACGCCACGTGGTAGGATACCAATGTTTATCAATTTAGGCTTGTTTTAACTTAAATTTAGGCAGTCTTTCTCAGGTGTCCAACTTACCAGACAGACACACACTCCTATTGTTCACTATGTAATCTATTGAAGATTTTGAATAAACAGGTACTTATTTTAGGGTGACCATATTTTGATTTCCAAAAAAGAGGACATGCTGCCCCCAGCCTCGAGATACTTAATGATACTCAACGTTTACTCAAAGATGCCTTATTGTTTTAAAGTATGCCTCCTCTGTATGGATATACAATTATTATTTATATTATTTTACTGTATATAACACAATAATATCTCTCTATAACCAAAGACACACCAAACCAAGGTTACTCAACAATCAACATGCTTTATTATGCCTAGAATTATCTCTGACAAATCTCAAATGCACAAGAATAACTTAAACATCATCCTGTAACAAAATAATAGCTCTCTTTTCAAGTCTTACTAGACAAAAAATAAATAACAAAATATATGAAATAGTAGAAAATAGAAAATCCAGCTTTAACAAATAATCTCTTTGTATCTTGTCAATGTAAACAATAAAACAGTAACCTCACAAAGATACTAATCTAATTATTTTAAAAGTGCACTATGCAGTTTTGGATTTCACATTTGCATAATTGCCATTAGTGAACATAACATAACATTTGATTACCTAAATCAAACCAAACACATTTTAAGGCACCATGAACCAAATATAAGCCTACTTTAAATGTTTGTAAACACAATTCCAGGCCCTGTCATTGTAAACAACCACAGTGAAACGACAACTTTTCACATATTTCTAGCTTCAAACTGTTTTCTAGGGTCCCAATTTAAAATTAAAAGTTAAAAGTTTCTCTCCCACAGCTACATAGCTTTCTCTCTCTGCATAGCTGCATACTTCAATCTTCTTCATCCTGCTTTTCTTCTTCATCCTCCTTGTCTGCCCATCGATATTTAGCTGTGGAGCTGATCTTTCCCAGCAGGTTTCGGTTGCTCAACAAATAAGCATGAAAGTCTTTGCAAGACATGTCTTTCAAATTGTATTGCACAAATAGAATCCCCTTCAGTGACTCAACAGACAGCTGGTTCCTCTCCTTGGTCCACTGGCTCTGCATCAGTGAGAAAACCCTCTCAACATTTGCATTGTGAGAGGAAAGTGCAAAGACAAACTGTGCAATCTTCAGTAGTTCTGAGTAACATGCAATGCTTTTGGCCTTCTCAAAATATTTGGTCCACTTCTGGTGCACCTGCAGGCCACTGAACTCCTCATCACGGTTGAACCTTTCTGTGAATCTCTTCAGATTGGTGACCTGGTCAAAACACTTGACATCACCAATTACCACCCCCTTCTCTACTAGGAACTTGATGCAGGCCTCCACATCATTCCACTCTGGTGGCTCACTCAGATCCATCCACGTGAATGTGGAGAACTCTTCCATGGGAGTCATCCACTTCTCCAGATACTCCAGACATGTACTGTACAGGCCTTGCACATCAGCACAGAACTGGTCATATTCCTTACCAAGTCCATCACTACGCTTTTGTGCCAGTAGTCCCTTAACTTTAAGGGACATGCAGTTGTTGCTCTTGCGTTCAAGAAGAATGGTGTGGATGCTGTTCATTATTTTCTTTACCTCCATAATGGAGTTCTTCTCCTTTTCCATGTCTTGAATGTGGGTGTGGAACGCAGACATGAGTGAGTGCATGTGCCAGAGGTAGATATCACTGAATTCGTTTACAAAAAACTTCTTGATCACTATGGGTGGTTTTTGCTGAGACAGAAAGAATGCCTTTAAGGCTGGAAACATCTGTATCATCCTCTCAATGCCTGGGAACAATGACAGCCACCTTGTCTTGCTGTGAGAAAGCATCCTTCTGTATTCAATGTCAACAAAATCACAGTACTCCTTCAGGCTCTCAGTGCGCAGAGTGTAAATGTGGAAGAACTGGTAGATTTTGAACATGATATTCTCAAGGTCAATATCTATCTTGTCTGCCTCATGATGAACAAAATTATTCAATATGTGTGCTGGGCAACCCACACCGATCAGAGTGTTCTTCTGCAGCAACCTCTTCAAATTTGCAAATACATTCTTTCCCCCTTCATCACGTCGGATTCCTCCAAAGTTTGTGTTGCAATTGTCGCCAGTAAATGCAATGCATTTTTCAGACAAATTGTTTTTTGCCAATGTTTCAATGAGATATTGTGCAATGGTTTCTGCTGTCTCATTTGGTGTGTCTTTAACCTCGATTAATTTTGTTTGCATGCCACCCCTCTTCCAGTCAAAGTACTGGATTATGATTGGGAATATTTTCACTGCTCCGTGGTTACTCCCGTCTGTAGAAACACCACAGTACTGGATTTCTTTGAGTGCTTCATGTGCGACATCTATCGAGTGGGGCGCTATAACACCATTGACAATGGCTTCGGTTTTAGTGCGTGCACTACTGAATTTTTTGGCAGTGTCAGAGTCTGGAAATGCTTTTTTTAGCAAGGCACTTGTGCAATCCATAGATCTGTAGCTGTTGTGATGTTTCACAGTGTGAAATGCAAACGCACCCTCCGCTGCATTTACAGCATCCTCTGTTTTGCCTGGTCTAACAAAGAAGTCTGTCAACTTTGCCGACAAACTCTCACCTTGCACAGCTTTCCAATGTTTGTCTGTGTCCATGTGCGCTTTAAGATCGCCTGCACCTTTATTGGACACACACACGTATGTGCAAGCTTTGCACACGGTGCACTCCGCCTCCCATTTGTTCCGACCGGGTCGGTACATTTGGAATTTCTTCTGCAATTCATCTGTAAAAGTATATTTGCGCTTTGGCATTGTGAATCTGAGCTGCGGTCCGCTCTGTCCCCTTCCTCTGTTTGTGTGTCAGCGTAGTTGTAGAGCCGCCCACAAAGCTTCACACTCAGGGATTACGTCACACACGCAACAGAGTACCGTAGTATTCTGTGCAATGCGCCAGTCAATTTAAGTACATGCAAACGGTCCGCGAAACCCGGACATTTTCATGAATTTATAAACCCCCCCCGGACGACCCGGACAGGGCGTGAAAAGAGGACATGTCCGGGCAAAAGAGGACGTTTGGTCACCCTAACTTATTTACCTTTCTGTATGGGCCCGAGTGTATGTCTGCCAGCATTGTTCAAGCTCCTTTGAAAACTGCAACTGTTCTCCCGCTGATTCGAGATCACGTCCGGGTCCCCAATTGTTAAATATGTTCTTTATTCTCGCGTCCAGGAGAGAAGCTTTAAAATGAGACTAAATGGAGTCTCTGAAAAAATTCAAATGGGATACTTTAATTAAAAAAGGCGCGGTAGTGTTACAGACAGAATATTGTTCCGGCAGAAAACAGCTGTGATCT
The DNA here is from genome assembly GCF_949606895.1 of Notothenia rossii. Taxonomy (NCBI): domain Eukaryota; kingdom Metazoa; phylum Chordata; class Actinopteri; order Perciformes; family Nototheniidae; genus Notothenia; species Notothenia rossii. The sequence goes on from NC_136907.1 coordinate 31,485,610, forward strand.
GGCTCTCCTGAGCAAGAAGAGAAGGCCCATCCCCCGTTCGGTGCAGTTATATATCCTCTGCTGGCTCCTCCCCGCCAGCCGGCTCGCCTCGCCTCTAATGTCCGTCGTTGCATTTAAACAGAGGATTGGTACTTTTCACCTTCAACATATGCTTAACACGCCTTTTCTCCTCATATTCTCTTTCATCACTTTTCATGTAACACATTCTAAACGCTGTAATCAATACTCTAAAACATACAGAAAATACTTCACGGCTGGTTTGGTTTCTGGATGTTGTCACATGCTACTCTCGTTCAAATAAACTGTACTTTCATTTAATATTCAGCATGGTAGTATCTCGACATCTATAGTTGTAGTGTTAAATCAGTAGGTTTCGGTTTGCACCACTCCATGTCATTTTGCTACTCAATTCACCTCTTTAGGAAATCGTATATTAGCCACATGCTAAATGCTAACCGTAGATGAAGGATTTTCAGAATAAAAGCTTAACTGCTTGTGCACAAGAATCTCTGGTTTTTCAGTATAAAAGAGCGTTTAAACTGACGGTATGTTTAAGCTACATTATACCATCAATACATTGATTTTAATTTCTAACACTAGCCTAGTTATTGGGTTAACACCTGATAGGGATGTTTGACTGAGTGAAAACAACTCAAAGTAATGGATTAGCACATTATCATTAAATTACTAAAATAGGATAGGCCCCTCCGAATTATTTGGGAGCCTTCCTGACACATGCATAAATGTAAGGTTTGTGTTAGTCATTTAACATGCAAGAATCATATACTAATCAGTCCAAAGCAGAGAAATTTTATTTAAAGGTGAGCTAGTCCCTGTGGATATAACCCCTTCTCAATGATTCTAAATGTTATATTAATTCACCATTCACCGTTTGATAAAATATTAGTTTATCAGAAATACATTGTCTCTTCCATAAAAGATTGGTTTGAGAAATAAATTACCCAATATAAAATAAATTACTCAATATAATTGACTGTTCCCTCCCTTTCCTTACATACTGTATGATACATATGAAATAATAACTTAGGAGTCTATTTAAGCAAGGTATAGTTTATAATCTATTACTCGAGAAGACTTAGTATCACCTGTGTGCAGCTTTCAAAAAACAATTGTGAGAAACATATATTATGCAGGAAATGTATACATTTGTCGAAAAACAAAGCATATCTGATTTGGGAGGAAAAGCTTCATCCCCTTAACATCTGAGTTATTACTGAAGGCATAGCATGAATGGAATTGGGTGTCTGAGGGTGTCATTACTGAGAAACGTCAAACAAAATCAAAACCTTACATTTGAAAACAGGTTTGCATTCCTCCACTTAAGGTGACGTTATCATTGGAAACAATAAAAGCTAATTGTTTTGATGTAGAATCTATCAATTGAATTGTTAGAGCAGAACAGAATGGTTGTATTGTAGCCTGAGTTTCATGCAGCCTTTAGTTCTACCAGGTGGAAACATTGTCTATATAATGTGAATACATGCAGAATTAGACAGTCCCGTCCGCGTCTATCGTTTTTACAACCCAGTTTAGATTTAACCACGCCCACTTACGCATTACGCAAGGATCGACGTAGCTCTACGCGATAGCGTCATAGACTTCATCTTCGGCAGTTATAGCGGTCGCGTTAAAGCAGGATATTGAATAGTTGTTTTTTGTCTTTCCAAAGGATTTGTTGACTGAAAGTAAATGATCCTGTAATCAAAGCCATATCGAAGAGTCCTGAGATTGTATTACTGGTGTTTTATCATCTATAAATAGCCTGTGTACCCTCAAATGTCGTTTTCAGGACAAACAAAATAAGTTTTAAATATCTATATCGATATAGTGCAGAATATTGAATAACCTTGACTATTACTGTGTACTTCATTTATCTGACAGAATTATGCAGCGTTTAAAAGGACGGTATTTCGCTTGTCAGATTCAGATTTCGCGGGTGTGCCGCGTGAGGCAGTGATGTAACCATAGGGATGTAACACCAGGTTGATGCTGTCACGTAACGCCGCGTCGATGCTTGCGTAATGCGGAAGTGGGATCTAAACTGGGTTGGAAAAACAATAGACGCGTCCCGTCCACACAGCAGCGTTAAAAAAATCTTCCAACGCTTCTGCCCATTGACTTTGAATGGGGTCACGTCACTTTGCCTCACTTTTCGCCGAACTGCATTGTAGGGAAGCAAAGCGGAGATTTCCAGGCATCTCAGGATTCAAAAGTTGAGCAATGTTCAACTTTTGAAGCTGAGGTGGAAGCGTCAGCCAATCAAATCCCGTTTATGCAAATCTGACAGTACAAGCGCTAGCCAATCAAACTGCGTGCAAGCTTGGAGAGACATACCGCAGTTAATTTTCTATATTCCTAAAAATGGAGGAGAAATTAGTTATTGCGGTAGCAAATCACCCGGTTCTTTATGACCAGTCCCTATTTACTTACCAGGATACAAACCGGAGGAACCAGGCATGGAGGGAGGTGGCAGAGACAGTGGGTGAAACTGGTAGGTTTTCGCCTGTTTGGGGATTTTATATCCAGTTTACTTCGTTTTAACATTGCTATTGCTTTGTATGTCAGGGGCGGGAGATTCATGTGATTGGTTGTTGGTCGCATTGCTCGCAAATAAATCCCCAAGCTTCAGATACGCCCACCTCCAAGATTTTTTAAACGCTGCTGTGTGGACGTACCGACTGGAGAATTTAAAATAAATCAAAACACTTGTACATTAATTAAATACATTTGACTTTCAGCTTGAGCTGGGTTCAATACTTTCTTTATGGTATTTAAATTGGGCTCAAGTAGAACCCCTACATGGATTTGGCTTGCAACACAAAGTGATACTGATGTCTGTTAGGATTTGAAAGTGTTAGGAAAATATCACTCGACACCAGGTTGAGAATCAATAATCAGGTACTAACAGTGTTGGGCAAGTTACTTTTAAAAAGTAACTAGTAATAGTTATAGTTACTGCTCTCAAAAAAGTAACTAGTTACTTTATTAGTTACTCAATTGTGAAAGTAACTAGTAATACGTTACTTTACTTTAAAAATAATAACAATAAAAATACAAGTTTTTGTGTTGTTTTTTGCTGACTAGTTCTCTGAAGGCAACAGACTCGACCGTTGCGATGGGCAGCATGTCCTCAACAACCTGGCAATCAATCTATTTAGTTGACGTTTTTTGGCTGTTTTTTGGCTGTTTTTTGGAGCAACACCATCAAGGTGTTGCTCCATCTGGGTCACTGCCGGTGGTTGAGACGGTGGGGTCTTTGGCAACTAGTTTTATAGCCCCATGTACATTACTTAGGAGCTTCAGGAGATTGGCTTTGCTGTTTTTCGATGTAGACAATGCTTTCTGTCCTGCACACAGTTTACATTTTACCGTAATATTTTTTGCGTCCTTTATCCCCACAAATTGAAAATAGTGGTTATATTTCCAAGTTGCAAATGCGCTGCTGCTCTCGCTGATACTGATCTGCCATTGTGTGCGCGTGTGCTGGTGGTGAGCGTTGCCGTATGTGTGTGTGTTACGGACCCTACACACGGCGGCGAGCGTTGCCGCTTCAACGCTTCTGCCCATTCACTTTGAATGGGGTGACGTCACGATTCACCAAACTACATTGTGGAAGCAAAGCGTAGCTTCTCTCGCTGCAAAAGTAGAGCAATGTTCTACTTTTGCTGCCTCGACGGAGGCGTCAGCCAATCGAATTATATGCCAGTACAAGCTCTAGCCAATCAAACCGCGTGCTTGTGTGTCTGGGGCGGGAGATTCATGTGATTGGTTGTTGGTCGAGTTTCAGCCCCCCCCCCCGCCGGCAAGCGACAACGCACGCCGCCGTGTGTAGGGGCTGTTAGCATTAGCAAGTGTTCGTGTGTGTGTATTTTCCCCATAAGGCAAGACCCGTCCAACTCTGTCTCTGATTGGCTTACCCTTAAATGTTACCCTGCGTTAACCAATCATCACTCCTCTCTGGTTAATTTCACTTTTCCATGGTGCTGTGAGAGGACATCGCTGTATTCGCCTTTAGAGTTACATCCCCAGGGAGATTCGGTTCAGTCCCATCACATAATGTAACACAGTAACGCACTCATTTAAATCACAGTAACTATAACGGCGTTACTTAATGGGAATAGGTAACTAGTAACGCTATTAGTTACCACCAGAAGTAGTTACATTACAGTAGCGCGTTACTTTGTGACTAACGGACTAACGCGTTACTTTGTAACAGTGGGTACTCATTTATTCTTGCAAGAAGGAGCAGAGTGAAGTATTATTTGAGTTATTTGAAGTATTAAAGTAACGTGTTAGGGCAGGAAAGTTCAATCTGGTATATTCATTTTAATGTCACCTTATATAGAATATGTGTTAAACTTGTCATTTCTGCATTGAGTGACTTCTGCCTAGCAGATACCAAGAAGAGGCCCCTAGGGTCTCTCTGTTAATTATCAATAGTGCTTGCAATTAACAGGGGAAGTCCCAGATACATTTTCAGATAATGTAGTTAAAGTCTTGTAGAATTAATGTTTATCTCCTACACATCCTGCAGGCCTGGAGACTTGGGTCACCCAGCAGTAACCAAGATAAACGTCCTTTTGAGCTTATCAATAAAATGTATTCATTCCTAGTAAGCTGACTTTGGGGTGAAGGGAAGTTCAGGGAAGCCATTAAGCCACAAGAACAATTAAACTTCTGTTAATCAACCAAAACTCATGAGTTTCAGGGGACAGGACATTCGGACCTATAACAAGGGTCACTTCATAGAGAATATGTGTGTGTATTTCTTACTGTGATCAGATGTCCTGTATAATCATTTATCAACTATTCCTGTATTGGTGTTTTATTTGATTCCTCGGCTTTTATTCTTTCATATGTGGGTACTGGAGGGCTACAAACAGTGTGGAGAAATTAGCTTAAACATGTTTTATTACTCTATGGGAAATGGAAGCAGCATGTCAAATGATCAGGGAAATCTACTTGTTTGAAATAGATGTGTGTGGTTGATTACTTTGTATTAATAATAACAGTATGTGTAAAGGAAGCTGGAAATATGCAATGTGAAACCTTTTATTTGAAATAAAGATTCTGCAGGGAATATTCTTAAAGAACAATAGCTCAAGTGTCTGGAAGAGCTGCAGGCTAAATGAGTGTGCGGTACTTTTTACTGCTTGAGATCAGAGCTGATGTTTTCCTCTTGTTATTATTGTTTGAGGTTAAGGTAACTCACATGTGTTATTTGTATAATCCAACTATAAAAAACTATATCTTAAAACTATCTTTATAAAATGCCAAAAGTATGTGAAACTTGCAAGGAGGGGTTTGTTATCTCGAATGTAAGGGTCGCCTCTGGCTCGCGCTGATTGGCTGTCTTTTCTAAGTGGAGGACCCCTCGGGGGGGGGGGGGGGCAGCCGCATAGCTCCTCCTGGGGTTTTGGATATAAGCCGATGCTTTCTTTAGACGAGCCTCTTCTTTTCTTCAAACTGACCAGATCCGTGAGATTGGAGGAAGAGCAGGAAGTACTTCCTTTGTATTTGTCTTTTTATTTGTATCTGTATTTTGTACTGTTGCTGTTTATCATTAAAGCAAGATTATTGTGTAGCTTGTATTCTGGTGTTTCTTAATCCCTTCCTTTTCACGAATTTACCCAGCTTATCAAACGACACGCGGAGACGAGGTTGGTTTTCAACATCCTCCAAATCTCCAACAAGAGTTAAATCACATACAAAGGATATGGGTTAACTCACACGCATTGTGTATGTTGCTCAACGGAGCAGCAAAAAACATCAGGCTCGTAAATCGAGGTGGCACTAATATCATCCGCGGGTGTCGGAAAGGTGTCAGGGTCATCTGTGACGTCTTCTGGAAAGCGTCACGTACTTCCTTCACGCCTCATAGAAATTAGATATTTAGAAGACAACAAGTATGTGTCTTCTCATAAATATCAACAACCTGAAATGCCCTGCCTCCTCCTATCACAAGAAGAGGCAGCTGCAAGGTCATACACAGTGCAGAGTATCAGTGCATTAAAACAACACATAAAGGGGAGACAACAGTATTTCTCCAACAGAAAGTCTCATGATTGAAAGTGTAGGCCTGTGAAGGAGAGGCCCTTGGAAAACAACATCTATTTTTTTTATAACCGTAATTAGTTATTTTAAAGAGATTGCAACATTATACTTTTTAAAGAATTGCTCAATTAATTTAACACATTTATTATGTACACAATAAAAACTTCTACAAATATATTGATCCTGGCTTAACCAGCGACCTTTACTCCGTTGTTCATAAGCTTGGTTTCAGAAAACTTGTCAGTAGTTTAACAACTATTAGAATTGTATTATTGTCTATGGAGACTAATTGGTTGATACGAGAAATAATTTGAAGCAGTTTAATAAAGAGTGTTAAACTATATTTAAAACTGTAATTGAACTTCAACTTATATTAATTATCTGAATCGAGTTGGAGCCAGTTGGAATAGATAATCAACAAAGTTACCATTTTGCGGCAACAGCGCAAAATGTTTCTACAATAATTCGTATTATGTCTGAGTCTAGTTCTCTCTTATCAGCTTTGTTTAGGAATGTGTTCAATACATTACGTTTTTTTCATGATTACCATACAATTCATAGATTTAAGAATAAATGAAACAAATAATACAACATTGACGTAATTGAGCAGACAGATTTTGCAACCCTGACCTCTTCAGGCAGGTTGTTTACAACCAGCAGCGATGCCTCTGAGGGTCTCAGGGTGCAGGACGGGGCATAGGGTTTATACAAAGTCACAAACATATCTTTACACACCAGCAATACAATTTAAGAATGTATTCTTAAAACAACATAATCTTCTTTTCTTCTTACACCTACAGCACACACACTGAACAGTGTGCTTCTTGTTTACATTTTCCTCTGCACACTCAGATGCAGGACAAAAAACACTCTTTTGCTCTTTATTTTCCTTTTGCAGCACATTTATAATACCAGAATTTAGCTTTAAGTCTTGAAGTAACGTGTTATAGCAGAAAGGTTTAATACAGCGTATTTCTGGTATGTTCATTTTAATGTCACCTGATATATAAGAAGTGTGTTGAATTATGTTATCACGAATATATGTGTGTTTTTATATATTCATGTGTGTTAAACTTGAATGGACAAGTCCATTTTTCTCCTCTTAAAATATAGAGAGGTTTTTTTATATATTCCTAAAATAATGTCCCATTTTTAGTAGAAGTAGATTAGCGCAATAGTCTTTTCTTCCACTTTTATGTATAATCAAAAGGGTGTTTTTTTGGCTATTTGTGAGTAGGTAAGGTACAGTATAACCTGTGATTTCTGCCTTGAATAAAATGATTACCCATTGAGAAGTATTTTTCAGAAAGTCATTTTGGGCTTTAAAGGGTGGAACTCAGAAGGCTATCTGTAAGAGTTTTATCTGTAAGTTTTTTACATGATCTGGAAACTTAAATTAATAAAGGAGGAAATGTGTGTAGATGTTAGTTAGTGGTTCATATCCTGCAGACTCATAAAGAGGCCTGGAGACGATTGGGTCACACAGTCAACGAGACAATGGTCCTTCTGAGTTATCAATAGATGTATTCATGATTATTGTGAGCGGACTTCCGGGTGGAAGGAAGTTCAGAGATGGCCTTAGGCTATAAGAACAGTTAACCTTTCTTAGTTAACTAATCCTATGGAGAACATATACAAGTATGGCTTTCATAAAGAAAGACATGTGACATTTGTGTGGTGAGCTGCATGATAAGATATGTGTGTGTTCATTGCAATGGGCATATGTGCTGTGTGATTACTGCTCAACTATTCCTGTGTTTGTGTTTTATTGATTTCTCTGTTTTATTCTTTCATGTTGTGAGTACTAAATTGCCACAACATTGTGAAGTAGTTGGCTTAAACATGCTTAATTACTCTGTATGATGTAGGAGCAGTTTGCATAACAGGAGACTAGAAGGTGTGGGAGAGGAGACATCCTTATTTAGACACAGCATGTCGAATATTTGGAAGGCTACATGTCTAAAATATGTGTGTGATCTAAAGTAACTTATATGTATTACTTATATTGGCCAACTATAAACAACTATGTCGTAAACATATCTTTAAGATACCAAAAGTATGTGAAACTGTATGTGTATTAAACTAAGGGGGGAGGGGGCCGGAGAGAAGGAAGTCTATGCAGAATATGTGTGTGTGCAGGCTCGCGCTGATTCGCTGCTGCAAGCCATCGTTTTGCATCTCCCAATAAGATGACCGTAGGGAGGAGCAACCGACACAACTCCTTCCCACCTGTGTATAAATATCACGATATTCTGATGCTCGGCGCCCCATCTGACTGACCGTCTCGGTAAAGAGTATCGCGCGGTATTGGAATTGAGCCCAGAGTACTCTGTATTTTGTATTGTTGTGTTTTACCATTAAAACAGATTGTTGTTTAACATTTATTCTGGTGCTTTAAATTCCTTCTTTTATGATTTAACCAGCTCATCAAAGAACAGGCGGAGCCGAGGTGGGTTTCAGACCACTCAGCGCCCCAACAGTCTTTATATTATTTATTTGTCTCAAGTCATTTACTTTTGGTGAGTTAACTAAAGTTTAGTTTATTTTATCCTGGCTATGGACTAGAGTTGCAAAGGGGCGGAAAGTTTCCGGAAAGTTTCCATGGGAAGTTAAGCTGGGGGATTTTGGTAATATTTGATGCAAAATTAAACAAAAAAACATGACATTTCAACAGATTATTTAAACAAAAAAAGATTGTTTTAAGTAGAACAGAACAAGTTTAAATTATTTTATTGAACAATTATTTGTTTAATTGAAGAACGAAAACAGGAATGTTGAGTTAAATATTACTCATCCCCCCAACCCCAATCATTAAAAAATGAACAAAAATGCACCCCCCATCCACAAATCCCCACAAAGTCCCATTCAAAATGTTAAATGAAAAGAGCCCTTCTCCCTCCAAAAAGTCCCATTAAACATGCACATCTTCCTTCAAGCAATCCTCTGCATTTTTGCTAAACCCTCTCAGTTAACGGGCTCTTCCTGGGCCTCATCAACATCCAACTCTGAGTCTTCCTCTTCAGTGTCACTGTCCAGCCTTGTTGAGGATGGCTCTGTGTCAGGCTCAAAGAGCCTTAGGTTTACCCGAATGCCAACCAGTTTTTCCACTCTCACATTTGTGAGCCTGTTGCGAACCTTTGTGTGGTCTCAATAGCCATGCAGTAAGCAGTGTGCTATGGCATGGATATTCGAGTGTACTTGAATGGCATCGGTATGTTTTATTCAAGATTATGCTAACATATACTTTCCCCAACTATATTTAAGTTCCCTATGAAGAGCCAACCTTCAATTTTGAAAATTCCCAGTTTATTCCCATTAATTCCCATGGAAAGTTTCCATCTTTGAAAATTCCCAGAATTTTGCAACCCTACTATGGACTGATTCATTATTAGTTGTTACAAAACATACACAAGACGGCGGTTAGACAAACCAATATAGTCCCCGATACAAACAATCAGACGAACAAACATGAACTCATAATAAACGCCAGCATACCAGCAAAGTTCATCCAGCTCAATTTAGTCCGAATTAAGAGGTTTCAGAGGGGGCAGTGGTGTAGTGTGCGTTGGACGCGGGAGTACGCCGTACCCCCACTTATTTGAAGCATGATTTCTTTTTTTAATAGTCTAATACATCTAAAATCATTGCCAGTGTTATCAGTTGCAAGTGTGTATTTGTTGTAATAATGACGAAAACATCATAGGCAGATTTCACAGTAATTATAATAAAAACGTAGCTCAAGTATTTATTAACTTGATTTGAAGCGTGTGTGTGTGAGGGGTAGCACCGTGTGTGTGTGTAGGGTGACCAGGTGTCCCACACTGTGTGGGACTGCCAGGGGCGCCGCCAGGTATTTTGGGCCCCATGAAAATATATCACATTGGGCCCCACCACCAGGCACGGGCCACTTTGTTTATAAATTACCTCGAGGGCCGTACCAAATGGTCTAGCGGTCCGTATACGGCCCGGGGGCCGGAGGTTCCCCACCCCTGCTTTAATATAATAACATTAGTATTAATATCATAACCAAAATGTTGGTGATTAACATTTTGTTTACCTAATACAGACTGATCACTCAACGCTTCAAACTGTCCATCATCCTAAATAGACTAAAAGCAGTTTTTTGTTTTGTATAGATCATTGGCTATGTGGGAAAATACTGTGTTTGAAATGTATAATTTAAATTAGAAGTTTTTGTTTGATATATATATATATATATATATATATATATATATATATATATATATATATATTGTATTCCAGTCTCCCTTCATTCAACACAATGCTGCTCACCTCCTTCAGTTGGGAGAAAAGCTGGTTCAGGTTCAGCATTATTATTACAGGGCTGCTGAGCCTAAAGATGGATCTGTTGGTCCTGGCACCAGGAAGAGGGACAACTGATTTAGTATGAATAGGCGCTAAAAATGTGCCTGCATTTATTAAAAGGTAGGGTAGGTAAGAATGGAGAAACCAGCTCGAGTGCGCTAGAATTTGAAAGTACACAACCGAAAAAAATCTGCCCCATCCTTCAGACTTCCTTACAGAGCCCCTCCTCCAACACACACGAACGCGCACATGACCAATGAGGGCACAAGATAAGTTTGTGCACGGATGGAAGGCTGACAGGCAGGTAGGCCATCCAGTTATTTTAGCCGGGCCGGCTAAAATGATTGGTCGTGCTTTTTACAGTACTACGGCTTCCACAGATGCCATTTTTGTATGGATCTTTTGTCAGAGCAATTAAGATATTCATTGCTATCGGAATGTTAAGAGCATTCCATGGAATATAACAAAAAGTGTATCTCGAGCCGGTTTCTCAAACTTACCTACCCCACCTTTAATGTCAGCTCAGTAAAAAAAAAAAACATTAGCAAACAGACTCATTTCCACCACTCATGGGCCACACCCACCTTTTCTTGTGAAAAACTTTAGTCCCTCTCGCTTGTCTTTCTCTCCTTTTTCTTCTTTTCTTGGAGCCTAACTTTTTGAGTCGTTGAGACATGGTACAACCATAGGGTACAACCAACACACGCTTTCACTCTCTGACTGCAAGTGCAGCTGCCGCACGTTTGGAGGCAGGACCAAACCATTACATGTAAATAGAAGGGGGTGTACAGAGGCTTTGGATAATTAACTTTTGGAAGAAAATAAGTTAAATGAATCGTAAGTTTAGTGAGTACTTTATCAATATAACGTTCTATTAATGTTAATTATTGAGGATGGATGAAAGGTTACTTACATAATGTTTTCGTAATGTTCTAAACATTTTGGGGCCCCTGTCAGTCACGGGCCCTTAGAATCGTCCTAACTTTTCACCCCCTTACGGCGCCCCTGGGGACTGCACACACAGCATTTGTATTATTTGTCACGCGTCCCACAAATTGAGACTATGTCCCGCATTTGAGTGACAGTCGCGCAGAAAGGCCGGATCGGTTCGCTGACAGCCGGCACCGCCCTTTATTATTATATTGTCTAAACTGCATAATGTAAGTTGCGATGACAGGCGACAAAGAGGTCCACACACAGTGTACCCCCCCCCCCCCCCCCGTTGACAGTTCACGAGCGCGTCCATAGTGTCTCCCGTCCACCCACCGGCCCCCCACCCAGTAAAAAAATCCCCATTACACCACTGAGAGGGGGTAGGGAATTATCTCTAGTGGGGCCGCCTTGACTCACGCTTCCACTCTTGTATACAAGTCCTAGATTGTTGCCTGATGACCGTGTCCAAGAGCGATAACTAGCTTATCCTCTTGTGACACCACTACTCTATTCTAGTGGCGCTATGCACCCCCGATCAGGAGCGCATAGACTTTTTTCCGCTACCCTTTCTCTCAACCTGATCTCACCAGAATGCAATCCACCACGACTCCTTAACACCACATTGCGTGGTGGAGTTACCGCTATGTAAAGTGAATGAGGCTCCTTTGTCGTGGTGCACACACGCATTTCTACAAGGTCCCGCAGTGGACTTTTATTCTATAAAACGTTTTTAATATATACTTTATAGCTTGTAGTAACTCACGGGAGGCTTCTTTTATTTTATTTGTACTCATAATCATTTTTATTTTCCGTCAGAATGTAAATATTACATTAGTTACAAATTTTTGTTCTCAAAAAACAGTGCATTGTGTGTAATACAACTGTGATTTTTATTACATTTGTTAGTTTTTAAGGAAGGCCAGAGCTTCAGCTGTGTCAAATAGATTGTTCCCTTTAGTTAACGTTCTTTAAAAGATAATGATCATGTCCCCTTTATTGTATTAAGAGCGTCCATTCCCATTGGATAAAGGAGAATTTTATACTCGGAAGTAAGTATGCTTATCCTTTCTGTTGATTGATTTTACAGTGATATCTGCACTACTCGTCAACAAAAAAAACAAAATTATCCTTGTTAATTACACAACATTGATTGGTTTGAATTGTGTACAATGCTTTTGTATTTTTCCCCTTCGATTCGGAGTAACAAATATTTTTTCGGAGTTTTTGGATGGCAGAAAACACTACACTACCCAGAATCCTCAGCTATCGTTTGGGACTACACCATGTGCTTAGCTTGACAAACCCCGTGATCAGTCCTCAAGCTCTGTAATTGGTTGACCTACAACTGCATTCCATATGAAAAAAAACGTTTCGTAAAAGAGAAAATCATACTTTATTCAGTATGGCACTTCCGTCCAGAGCAGCACACACAGAGAAAATCAGCCAGGACAGAGTCCCCAGACACTGATTCCCTGGGCGTTCCTAGCCTCAGATGTTCATTAACCAAAAAAGTAAACACAGCTGCTCAGCTTCACAGGTAACTTTCGGATACCGTCAATCACAGATTCTGGTAAGGCAATGTCCAAATGTAGATTTGAAATTACTCTTACCAGTTCTGAAGATTTGTTGGTATCCTGCTGACAACGCATAGTTGTGGGGGAAACTTCTGTGTAGCAATGAAGGAGGAGTCACCAACTCAAAGGAGACACAGGGAGAGCTGGAGCTTTGTTGTCAAACACTGATGGTTTATTTGGAGCTTCGGCCGGAGAATTCACAAAACGAGTCAAAGAGTCAGAGATTCTGACTTCACGGTAGAGTTGCCACGTCAATTCTAAAGAGCCTCTCTCTCGATAGACCTTTTAGCTGGTTCACAGAGAGTAATCAACATATTTAGGGAGGTAGACTAAACAGCTGGGAACACTGAATCACTTGCTTCCGACGCCTATGGCCTCGAAGATTTCACACCTTGGAGTCACAAACCCCAAGAAGGAAGCGTTCCAGTGTACCCACAACAATAAACCATTTGTGACCGAGAGTTGCGCGGTCATAAACTGGTAACAATAACATATGGACTCTCAGACTTGCTCCGAAATATGGGGACTGTGTTACACTGCTCACTGGACACTTTGCTGCTCCACAAAATGTTATGCTCCGGCGGATTGTTTTTCGGCAACGCCGGCAGCAGGCGGGTGAGTCCGTCCACCATTACGTGGCTGATCTGAGAGGACTAGCCAGCCTCTGTAAATTCGGGGCGCTGGAGGATGAACTAATACGGGATCAGCTGGCTGAGCACACTTGACACTCAGAGAAAAGTTGCTAATGATGACAGACAAGCTCACTTTAACAAGAGCAGTGGAGGTAGCTTTCAAGCTTGAGTCAGCAGCAGCCTTAGTATCCCAGCTAGCTCCCTCCTCCAGTTCTTTTCCCCACAGACCCATGCTACTAACTCAAACGGTGGCTCTACCCATGGAGCCTCCTGGGCCGCACGCACAAACGACCATTCACTCAGTGAGCGCCATCTCCCGACTGCTAAAGTGCTGCACGGTGGAGCTGGATGGGGTCTGCCTCCCGCTGCTGCTGGATACGGGGGCCTCCAAGTAGTTCCTGAATGTTTCCACGGTCCGGCGTCTCTTTCCGCTCCGAACACTCACCGCCGACGCTGAGGATCTGTACGGGTATGGACACTCTAAAATTGGAATGGCGGGCACAATCACCTTTGCTGTTCGTTACGGGACTAAGGTTCTCCCCGCATTCAACTTTCAAGTGTCTCACCAGGGGGCCAACCTCATGGGTTTTGATTTGTTTTGTGAGTTGGGTTTCACCCTTGTGGGCAATTCTGGGGCCACCATCTTGTCTGTTGGCTCGCCAGGGCATCAGTGCGGCATCGGCTCTATTCAGTGGTTTGGGCTGCCTCACCGCCTTTGACCACCAGCCCCTCAAGCTTGAGGTACACCCCGTGATTCAGCCCATACGCCGCCTGCCTCTCGCCCTGCGCGACAACGTCACCGCAGAGCTGCAAAAACTCTTGGACGCGGGCATCATCGAACGCATTGATGCTTCCCGTGGATTTCAAACCTGGTTGTGGTGAAGAAGAAGTCAGGGGGCCTGCGCCCGTGCATCGACCTCAGGCCGGTGAACAAGGCCGTGATACCTGACAGGTATCCGCTGCCCACAGTGGAGGAGCTAGTCGCACAATTCTATGGCTCTTCCGTGTTCACGAAACTTGACCTTTGCCAAGGCTACCTGCTGGTTCCGCTACACCCTGACAGCCGCAGCCTTACAGCTTTCGTGACTCATGTCGGAGTGTTTCGCCACACCCGCATGCCCTTCGGTCTCAGCTCGGCCCCCAGCTGTTTTAAAAAAATCATGACCACCATCTTCGCCACCTATCGGACGTCCTTCACCCACATGCCCCACCCCGGAACCTGCGGTCTTCAGACTCTGGCCTGCTTACCACCCCCGCACCAAACTGCGAACCTTTGGGGACAGAGCCTTCAGCGTGGCAGCCCCCACCCTCTGGAACGCTCTCCCTGCAGAGATCCACAACATCCCCACGCTTGACGCCTTCAAAAGGGCCCTCAATAACCATCTGTTCACCAAGGCCTTTGGCCCCTAATCTATTTGTTGTTTTTGTCTGTCTGACTGGTTGTATGATTGCCTTTTGTTTTGTTATGTTTGTTTTGCCCTGTTCTTCCTTGTAAAGCGACCTTGGGTCCCATGAAAGGCGCTATATAAATCTAAGCTATTATTATTATTATTATAAGCAGCGGTTCGACAAGAGACGGAGGGTGAGAGCGCCTCCTTTCACAGCTGGGGACTGGGTCAGGATTCACCGTCCTAACCGGGACAACAAGCTGCTATCCTTCTGGACCGCGCCGATGAAGGTCACCGCTCAACTGGAGTCAGCCACCTTTTGTCTGGCCGACGGATCACGGTGGCATGCAAGCCGGCTTCGGAAGGTGGCACCGCCTCTCATCGTGGACCCAGGGCCCAGGGAGGACGGGGACTTTGCTTTTCCTGATGAGCAGTTGCAGGGTCCAGCCGAGTTCCCACCTGAGCCGGTTGAGCCAGTGGTTCGTCCTGAAGCTCATCCAGCCCGTGTCTGGGTCAGACCAAGATACTTGGAAGACTATATTGTGAGCTTGTGAATCTCAGGGGTAATGTTCAGAGCATAGTCTGTTGCGTGGCAGAATAATCCACATGGCTATGCTGGTGACTGGCAGTCTACCCAGTTCATCTAGACTAGAGTATATAGCTAAAGTTCATTGGGTTCCTTGTGGGGGAGGGGGTAAATGTTATGTATGTGTCACATCTGATGTGACTGTGCCTTTAAGATGGCACTGGGAGTTCGGGGATGGGTGAACCGGATAGAGTTTGTTGTTGTCATGGGAGCGTGTGGAATAACGTGTACAATCAACGGTCAACCTAAATGTCGTAATCCATAGTCCAATATATACAACAGATGTGCTTTGCAACATGATTTTTTGGTGCTAATTCAAAAACAAAAAACACAATTGTGTTGTTTGAATAAATGTCAAGCTCCATGATGCAGTTGAAGTCAAATGCTTTCACAAATCTAGTGACATAAATTATTATTATTCTCAGGTATTATAAGTGGAAGGAGATAAGATGGTTATCCAGTTTTTGCTTCAGGCAGATAACAGTGAGGCTCCTTGTTCAAGGGGAAACTGGAAACTTCCCTTCTGCAACGTTTCCTTTTCTTCTGTGTTTGTGAGTTTATAGGGTGTCTTCTTACAACATCTAGGGTTAATAAAGAAAACATTGATTCAGATGCTGTAATGGTTCACAGATACTGAACAGTGCTGTTGAGGCCTGAATGCACTGTGAGTGAATTACCATACACGTTTAATCAGGGACGTGCACAGGTACGGGCTAATGTTGCTCGGGCAACGGCCTGTTTTGCCTTTTTGGCTGACCTGCCCCTCTGGAAAGAGCGAGAGTTTGTTTTTATTTTTTCTGTTGCGGCCGAATCAACATGATAAGCCCACAATTAGTGTAGTAGCGTCTCGCTGCGGGAAACACACTTTGTCAGCGCTGTCATCTGCCGGTGCGCTAAGACCACCTCAGTGTCGGATTTTGGAAACTTGATTTTGAGTTGTCTCATGGCAGTTAGGGTATAAGGGACAAACCAGGGGACTTTACTTCCTCTTGATACCGTCGGTTATTTACAAAAAAACACCTACATATAGCCTACTTGTTGTTATTGTGCTTCTGTCTTTCTGTGTCTTTTCATCTGTAAACTCCCTCAACGGGGCCGCTCGCTCTCTTTTCTTGATCGCCCTCTCACGGGTGAACAGTTCAATGTCTGTTTATCATTGTAGGATTTCTGGCATGTCTCTACCACTTTAGTTTGACCATCTCTGTTATTAAGTTATGGAATACTAAATAAATAAATAATTAGATAGCTTACCGTTACTGCGCTCATGATAAGAATAAGAATAATGCGTATTGAACTGGTTTCATTAATTAGTGAGTTTATTTAAGGTAATTGGTTAGAGGCCCTATTTTAGCAGTATGTCTGGACTGCACAGTGGTTACAATGGTCAAACTACACTAGAACAGAATCGTCCCCATTTTGTCTTTAATAGTTACTAACATTAGATATTTTAATGAGATAGGGACCGCAAAACTAAAAATGTCCCTGGTTTTCATTTTTAAAATCAAGTCACCGAATGCAAGTAGTCGCCTTAGCTTATTTTGTTATGAGATGTGAATTACTGTTCAATTTAGTTGATGTAATAATAGTTTGGTTTCTTTTACATTAAAAACAAGTTACAAATTTCGAAAGACGTCTTATGTTTTTTCCTGGGGGAGGCCCTTTTTCCAGTTTAGAGCAATAGCCCCTCCAAATGTCTGTGCACGTCACTGCGTTTAATGTAATGTGTTGAGTCAGTGTGACTGGCTTACTTATGACCTACCAGAGATGCAGTTTAGTTTCTAATTAAACTGGATAAGTGCAGTTAAGTCAAGCACTGTTAAGCACTGACAGACACTTAATGACTATGTGACACAAAGTTAAAATATCATTTAAAAAAAACACAATCACTGCCAAGATTTTTGTTTATTTAACCCTTTTGTTGTGTTTGGGTCTCCTGTGACCCGTTTCAAGTTAAAATTATATAATAACTACGCTCTAGTTTTTCTAGGCTTCATGATATCCTCCACAACAGCTGCAATTTTAGCCAAGTCGGAAGGTCTCTAAAAGAAAAAGTGTATAATTTGGTGTTCGGGTCTGGGGGTCAAATTTGGCCCAATCAAGATTCATCTTTTACTTTAGACACCCCTCCCCCACCCCCTTCATCCACTGCAACATTATTCTTTTGCAACATGCACCTGGTCTGCCATCCCTCTGCCCCCCTCCCCCCACGGGAACTCGACCTTTCTCAAAGAATATGTACATTAACACTTGAACCTGAACTCACACATGCACGTGTGGCGTAATATGTTTTGGGGCCATACAATTAAATTACAACATGATTGTACGGTTATGAATGCATAATAAGTTAGTTATGGTGTAGTTAAAACAATATTGGATGATAGTCATTATTTTTGAGTGTTTTGGACTGAAATAAATCATGGGTCTAAATTCACCCGCGAACACCATGGTAACAGCTTTCGAACACAACACAAGGGTTAAATCAATCTGTATGTCCACTTTAGTGAGTTAGTAATTTGCTAAGTCTATAATTATAACTATAATATCTATATTATTTGGAAATACATATATTTGCCTTCTGGTATTGATCTTCTCATCAGACTGTCAGAAAATAAAGAACCCTATAGAGAGGCGAAGTCCCTCCCCTTCCGGGAGCCTCCATGGGACCCCGGAAGCGGAAAATTATACATTGAAGTCAATGGAGAGAGAAAAGTTATCTTTGATCCCGTTTGAATTGTGCCACGAATTACACATATGATGTTTGTCAATCTTAAAAAATCTTTTCCATGTAAAAAAAAGTCACAGTTTGTCGTAAAACTGTTGAAATATAAGACTGTGAAAAATACGCAACTAGAAAGACTACAAATCCCAAATACATTCTGGGTCGCGTAAGTGATGTCATAATGCTAATACTGCTACTGTAATGCTCCAAGACTGGTTGCGACTCGCAAAGCAAAGAAGAAGACTGATTTATTCCCTCCAATAAATATAAGAGATTGCTCCAATAAATTCACTTTTACAAGATGCCTGTGTGCTTTGTACCAGGTTGTAATCACAAAAGTGATCATACCACTTGCTCGTTCTATCGCTTCCCGTCTGGTGAAAGGACCAGGACCAAACATATCAGGTAATATACATGTTTTGCATGGAACATAGTCAAGTTAGCTACCTAGCTAGTAGCGAGCATGTTAGTTAGCATTACATTACATTACTTAGCCTTGCCATTTGTATTAGCCTTAACATGAAGTAAACCAAAATGTTAAACAGTAAGAGTAGTTATGATGGTAAGTATTTTGGGAAACATTTGAAGAGTAGCCTATCGCCACCTCCACCAGGTGCTAAGGGGGCGGGAGGTAGGCTAACGCCACATTAGCATATTTTCTACTTAATGCTATCTGCACAAATGGTTAACATTAAAAGATCAGGGAAGGCAGGCAGCTTTGCATGACATTCTTCTGGACGTGTTTCATTGTGATGATAGTGAGAGTGAGTCAATCTGTTTGTTGGAAAGACAGTAGTTGAGTGATTACTAAGAGAAAATTATTAAAAGAGATAATTATTCAGTGTTGTTACTTTAAAATGTTGTTACTGACCCTTTTCTCTTTTATTTTCTTTACCTCACCTGTAACTGCTGAGACCCTGAGGAACATGCACACTGGACTGACCTGCTCTGGCAACCTGATTTCCACTGTACGTAATAGTATTTTGTTATGGTATATTATTTATATACATCAAAGGCACAATGCACCCACCAGAGACACACATGTATTGAGTGTGATATTTTGCATTGGTCATGAGAAATCATCTTTACATACTAGAAAACTGTAGGAGCGGCAACTTGTTTTGAAATTGAATTTTTAATATCCGATAATAAAGTTGATCCGTTTTCTTTATTCTTCTCTCTTCCCAGCTCCATCCATCACCATTCTCTGTTCCTGCAGGTCCTGCTTGCTAATCAATATTCATATTTTTTTACACAATTACAAATAAAGTCAATGTATTGTATGACATGAAGTTGTGCTTCATTCTGAGTCAATAATACATTCTTTCTGCCTTCAACTGCAAAATTATTGTGGACTGCACCGACATCCATGTAGCTGCCCCCCAGTAAGATGAACCAAGCAAAGCTGACACTCAACATACAGCTGTGCTCTTAAGTTTAAATGAAGAATTTGTGAAATATTGGTAATAACAGGTTTAAATGATTATTAGTAATTAATTATATAATTGTCTCATTGTAGATGAGCAGACAGGGAGCCAGGCGAGAAAAGCAGAATATGCAGCTGCCATTTTCCACATGGAAAAGAGAAAGGGCCAAGTGTATTTGAGTGGACAAAAGAGAAATCCCAAATACGAAAAATAAAATTATACAATTTACAGATATGTATACATATATATATATATATATATATATATATATATATATATATATCCTATATACACCATGTATAATGATGGTGTATGATGTAGAAGGAAGTGTGGGAGATAACAAGTAAATATAGAGTTACATACAGATCCATGTTACAGCAAAAGATGAAATAACTAAGAAGCACGCAGTATAATAATAATTACACGCAACAATTAAATAACTGCTCAGCATCTCCACCACAATCCCAATCTGCTGTGTCCTGTTTTCCTCCCCTCTGCATAACACCCCATCACACATACGAAACACAACGCAGAGTCCGAGGGTGTTAAGAGTATGTTTATTTAAATGTCCTCCTCTCTACTGGCCAACACAGGGAGCATATGCTGGGTGTAGAATTGTTCCAGGAGGAGGAGATTTCCATGCCATGCAGGGTCTTTGGGGATGGGGATGATGATCCCCTCCTTCGTGGTCCACAGTAGCAGAGACTCCGGTCTGTGATGTGCAGCTGTTATATCATATACAATACATTTTTGAAAAACATTTGATCAACAAAAAAGGATTTGGTCAGGATCTAGAGTCAGTGTGTAGTTTATTAATTAATCAATACTCTCTACATTTGGAAATGGCATACCAGTGTACCAGAGGGAGTCACACACAGCTGTGCCTAGATAACCAAACAAATTGACAACAGGGATGCAAACTCATCAGGTATGAAAAAGGTGACAAGGATCCGAGCCCCCCGACCCCAAAGAATATCGGCTTTAAAATTAGGAATAACAGAGGATTTTAGCAGTCAGAACAACTAAAGCAGCAGTGTTAATATGAATAGAAACGCCAAAGAGTCACATCTAATAGAAATATATAAAAAGCATTTCTTTTAATTGTGTAGCAGTCAGTTTATAAATTTGGCAGCACTGTTGAGCATTTTGAAAATGTATTTTCATGCCTCTGTGCAAGGCTAAGTCTTTTTATCTTTATAGCCACTGTTGGGGCAGAATCTCTGCTCTGCGCCGTTCCTATATGAGCGGGTTCTCAAAAGAAGGAAAAATTCAAAGCAGCCAGGATAAGGGTTAAACAATAATCTGCTTTAATGGTGGAAACATACAAATACTTCACCTAATCACGAAGTACACGAAGAACCTGAGCACTCCGGGCTCAGGTTCTACCACCGTGTGAGACACGTCTCAGGAACGGCAAGTCAAAAACAAGAGCGCCGATCTTCAAAATGATCACAACATTTATACACAGGTGGGGAGGAGTTTATCGCTTGCTCCTTCCTAGCTATTTGTTTATTGGAGGGTTCACTTCTGAGCGAGCTAGCCAGTGAGTTGGTAGTGTTTCATTGGTCGGTTTCCCTTCTGGGCGGGATCCCAGGTAGTAAGTCAGTTTGTTGATTCCATCTGTTGCTTCACAGTGTATGTGTGTGTGTGTGTTTTTGTCCCTCTGCCCTCAGGCAGATCCCCCAATCAATGATTTGGAGTCATGACAGAGGACTCTTGACAGGACACATACTCATTCCCCCTAAACATCTTCAACACACACAAACATCGTATCATGTATCTTATCACACAACAGTCAGCTGTTTTTCTCTATGAAAGCCATATTTGTAAATATCCAAACGCCATCGTCCCATAACAGTCCCCGCATCAGTCAACCAACATAAGTTAATTGTTCTTGTGGCTTAATGGCTTCCCTGAACTTCCCTTCACCCCAAAGTCAGCTTACTAGGAATGAATACATTTTATTGATAAGCTCAAAAGAACGTTTATCTTGTTTACTGCTGGGTGACCCAAGTCTCAAGGCCTGCAGGATGTGTAGGAGATATATCATTAATTCTACAAGACTTTAACTACATTATCTGAAAATGTATCCGGGAATTCCCCTGTTGATTGCAAGGACTATTGATAATTAACATAGAGACCCTAGGGGCCTCTTCTTGGTATCTGCTAGGCAGAAGTCACTCAATGCAGAAATCACAAGTTTAACACACATTCTATATAAGGTGACATTAAAATGAATATACCAGATTGAACTTTCCTGCCATAACACGTTACTTTAATCCTTCAAATAATTCAAATAATACTTCACCACATGGTGTAAAGTAACTAAGTTCATAAACTCAATATTTTTGGAACACTTAAAGGAATTACTACAAAATGTAATCTTCATTATTACTAAAGCTGAAACCTAAATAAATCATCACGGAACATTTTTCTGTCCTTATCACTTAATTGTTTCAATAAAAACTAAAAAGCATTGTGAAAACTCCCATTTTTGAGAACATCTCAACACTTTTATTCCATCTAAGCACGAATGTTTATGACAAACTCGTCCTATTAATCCCAAACGGTCTTTAATGGTATCAATTGTGAACTTTCTTAATATTAATTATAAATGCAACGTATGTTCTCTTTAGAACAAAGATAGGATAGTTGCAGCTGAAACTGGTTAATAGCAATGTTCTGTTAATCTAGATAAGCATGTTGTTCTTATATCTAGTAAATATATTCTTATTTTATGTTACTCACAAAACAATATGACATTTTCCAGAATATTGGTTAACTTTATTTAACATTTATTCTCTCTCTCCTCTTTCAAACCATCCGACTTTTCCCCTCTCTTCCTCTCTGCACCCTGCAGCTGCCGGCCCAAGCTTCTCTCATCAAAACCTCTTTTGTTCTCCAACTGTGTGAGATGGCTTTTAGCCTCGTGCAGCACCTCTGTCATGCTTAAACATTAACAGATTCCCTCTGAGAAACTTACAAAAACCTTCTTTTTACTTTCTACTCCTTCATCATAAACTTAAAAACACCATTGTGGTGAATCGTTCACGTTTTCAGTTCCCTATCTACTTTAAACAACCATCAACTGAGAGTAACTGTATATGATAACAACTCCTAAATAACCTTACAATATATATTTCTTCCAGTGAGTTCGTTATTTCATGTCTAACAAATGTTCCTCTTTCCATGTCTTATTCTAGGTGGAAAAATCCACCTATTATATTTAATTTGAATAAAACCTTACCCTTAATGTACTTCATATACTCAGTAAATCTCTTTTTACTTTCCCCTAAGGTTACTGTATGTAATATAATTTTCCTTGAAGTATAATTAAGTACAATCCTTAGTTAATGACAAATACCATGAAATTCACAACGCAATGCAACGGTATCAATCAGTTCTCAAAGACTATGTTTAAATAGCAGCAAATCATTGTTTCTTATTTATTTTAATATATCTACCACTTCAAATCACACATTGATCTGTTAATTTTCAATGTATTTCCTTCCAACTTCAGGCATTAGAGAAAAAAGCAAGCAGAGACACTCCGGGCTGCTGCTGCTGCTCTCAGCCTCTTTAGGAGAAGGGGGGCTTCCTTCAACAATTAACACTTCTGCTATCCTTTTATTCAATTTTTCTGCTTGAACCCACTGTTCTCGTAAGCTCTTAACTCACGCTCCCCTCGTTCAAATTCTCCCTTCATTATGACTTCGTATCTATTCATCTGACTTACTTTCTTTGTTACCAGTAAATATTCACAGAAAAAATTCCCCGTACAGTCTATTCAGCTTTTATTGTCCGATGTTTATTCCAACAAGTTTAGCGAGCCTCTCAGCGCGCTTCAACACCGTCTTTCAACGATGTGACGCTGACATGGAGTCGTAACCCAGGCTTACAGAACTCTTTATCGTGACGTTTGGCTTTATAGATTGAACCCCCACAGAACAAAGGATTAATGAGGTCCGGTCACTTCAAAATTGCTTTTTGAAGGTTGCGTTACTCTCCTTTGGATTTACTTATAACTCAACTTCGATTCCTATGAACCTAAGAATAGTTATTCAGATTTGTCCCTGGATGGCGTCTGAAAACAGCCACTGAACATCCCCCAACGAGTCTTCAGCCGTCTCCTTTCTGAAAAAAGTACGGGGCCTTTCACCTTCGTCTTACATACCTCGTTGATTCACTTTTATGTTATATAACTTTCCTACCTATCTAAAATATGTATTTGTATATTCCACCGAAACAACTATGACACCGGAATATGTCTCTGACAACTCTAAAATGTAGTTTAGCCAATTACAGACCTTTGATAGAAACAGGCTCGTCTGCTCACCTTTCAATTGTAGGATCCTCGTTTTAGTTGTCAGAGATTATTCTAGGCCTCTTCTCCGGACCATTCGTCCGCTGGCTGCTGATTTTCCTTTCAAAAACCCTACTTATGACGTCACCACGTCATGACGTCATCACGTCGGGGAAACACCATTTGTTGGGGCACAATCTCTGCTCCGCGCCGTTCCTATATGAGCGGGTTCTCAAAAGAAGGAAAAATTCAAAGCAGCCAGGATAAGGGTTAAACAATAATCTGCTTTAATGGTGGAAACATACAAATACTTCACCTAATCACGAAGCACTCTGCAGAGTACTCCGGGCTCAGGTTCTACCACCGTGTGAGACACGTCTCAGGAACGGCAAGTCAAAAACAAGAGCGCCGATCTTCAAAATGATCACAACATTTATACACAGGTGGGGAGGAGTTTATCGCTTGCTCCTTCCTAGCTATTTGTTTATTGGAGGGTTCACTTCTGAGCGAGCTAGCCAGTGAGTTGGTAGTGTTTCATTGGTCGGTTTCCCTTCTGGGCGGGATCCCAGGTAGTAAGTCAGTTTGTTGATTCCATCTGTTGCTTCACAGTGTATGTGTGTGTGTGTGTTTTTGTCCCTCTGCCCTCAGGCAGATCCCCCAATCAATGATTTGGAGTCATGACAGAGGACTCTTTGACAGGACACATACTCATTCCCCCTAAACATCTTCAACACACACAAACATCGTATCATGTATCTTATCACACAACAGTCAGCTGTTTTTCTCTATGAAAGCCATATTTGTAAATATCCAAACGCCATCGTCCCATAACAGTCCCCGCATCAGTCAACCAACATAAGTTAATTGTTCTTGTGGCTTAATGGCTTCCCTGAACTTCCCTTCACCCCAAAGTCAGCTTACTAGGAATGAATACATTTTATTGATAAGCTCAAAAGGACGTTTATCTTGTTTACTGCTGGGTGACCCAAGTCTCAAGGCCTGCAGGATGTGTAGGAGATAAATCATTAATTCTACAAGACTTTAACTGCCTTATATCTGAAAATGTATCCGGGAATTCCCCTGTTGATTGCAAGGACTATTGATAATTAACAGAGAGACCCTAGGGGCCTCTTCTTGGTATCTGCTAGGCAGAAGTCACTCATTGCAGAAATCACAAGTTTAACACACATTCTATATAAGGTGACATTAAAATGAATATACCAGATTGAACTTTCCTGCCATAACACGTTTAATCCTTCAAATAATTCAAATAATACTTAAATTCCCCCTTTTGGTCTCACCCCACGAGACCAACTCACATAAGACATTTGAAACACAACTACTGTCATTCTTTGCTACTGTGTCTGTCCCCCTTCATTAAACCTTTGTGAACAGAACACAACTTTCAATGTCAGTGAAGGAACTATCAGAGTGAGAGCCTGAGTGCCAGAAAGCAGCATCCTTGTGTGTTGTTGAATCCTCAGGCACCCCCCCCCCCCCCCCCCCCTCAGCGGAATACGCCAACAAGGGCAACTGATAGGGAGGGGGAGATGCGGCCTTTCCTTCAAAGGTGGAACTGATGAATCTGATCAGAGAGAAGTAGACTCCTCTGCTGCCTCGAGAAGTCCCCCAGCCTGCTGACGCCAGCTTCCGAGTCGTCTGCTGTAGGGCTGTCCGCGAGGTCCTTCTCCTCCAGTCCGCTGATGACAGCTTCCGAGTCGTCTGCTGTAGGGATGTTCTCGTTGATGATAGCCAGGTCCGTCCTAATGTCCTCCAAGTTCCTAGCCGGTGATTTCCTCGCCGCACACTGGCTCCAGTAGTACCCAATGTCCCACTTTGCTCCTCGGCGGACGGCCTGAGATGTCCTCTGGGTCACTCAGTAGAGGCCGGAGAACCTGGGGTTGAGCCACGTAGGCCTGACGACCTTCAGCCAGACGAACTCCGCTGTGTCGGCCTCCTGCTCCTCGGGTCCCCCATTTGGCGTCAGGAACCTGTGTGGAGAAATCTGATACCCACCCCTCAAGTCTACGCTCAGTGCTTCTGGGCCCTCAGGTGTTTGACCCACCACTGGTAGGCTGCTTGGAGCCTGTTGGTGGGGTGTCTTAAAACAACAGCTGTCTGTGAACAGGTTTTCTAAATTAGTTGCAGACCTCCTATCTGCCAGTGCAGCTTCAGAATCCTAACACTTGGCCTGTGTCAACAAAATAAACCCCAACATCTTCAGGTGAACTAAGTAACATATTTCAATAGCTCGGAATGTCTGACAAGCATCTGTGTTATTTTTTAAATGAAATCCTTGAGATCCTATTTAAAATCTAAATATAATATGAACTGCTAATGTCTCTGGTAAAGAAACACACTAATGTTATGGATTAAAAACAACTAAAATCATGATACTGACAAAGTGAATAATTTCCTGGTGATACTGCTTCTACCTGTCACTGCTTAGATATTATCAAGCTGAAAAAATGAATACAGAAATCCAACATACTGTCATCAAATGTCTTTCTATTATGAATTTAAATTAAATGTACATCCCCATAATGACCTAAACAATAAAGTCTATGGCTTTTACTTCTTTACCAGGCTAGTTACAAGATGTTGTCTAAATTAAATTCTATCTCATTACATTACTATGTTTTAACTTAACTGTAATATGTTCTTTCTACATTTCAAACCTCAGTTACTTTAGTACCTGTTGAAATATTACAAAATTGTTTTCATTATCACAGTTCACCTTCTCATTCTCATTCTGGAATTACCTCTCTCAGTAGCCCCTTGGCCACTGATTCTGCATCTGTGTTACCTGTTATAACTCAATCAATATTAGAAACATGTCAACATTTTTTAGGAAACCTCTCGTTTCCCTTGGAGCTCCAGAATAATATGTTAGTCCAAAGACATGCTCGGTTAGTCATTGTTTTAGAATCATGCAGTTGCACTGATCACATGCAGACATTTCATTCACACTCACACTGTCAGGTTTTAAAGTCAAGTTCGGTCAGCCCCAGAGTCAGTCATTGATAGTGCTTTTCTCAAGTCACACTGTCAGTCAGGGTCAAAGGTCATTTGGTCTCAGTCTTTTGGCCATGTGTCGTGCTCTGCAGAGACTTTAATATTCTACTAGCTGGAGTTGTACTAGTGACATCATTGTGTTGATGTCAACCAATGCAACAAAGTTTTTCTCGTGTTCGCAGCACCATTTTCTTCAGATGTTTAACAAACAAATTATCAATACACTTTATTAATATACCGCCCCTAGGAAACACAATACCTGACAAATGTTCATGCAAGGCATTCTTAAGTGAACCTGCAGAAAACGGCCTTTTGAATTAATTTTCCAAATTAATCAATAATAATAATAATCAATTTTATCAATTTGTTTACCCTTAGAAGTGAACATACCTCATAATGTTACATCAGGATGTTAAACTAAGCTTAATTAAGCTCATTATTACAGTTTCAGATTTAACTGGTGGTTTAACAAACAAAACCTTTTTTGTTTACATCATGCAAACCACTAACATATTTTCCAATTTCAGCATCAGCGTTGTTACTCTAAAATTACGTCTTAAATAGGAATATTAGAAATGGAACAAATAGTTAATCTTCAGAAATGTTCTTAACAAATGGAGAGTAATGCCATCTCTCTATCTAGTGAATAGCCAACATACAGATGTAGCGATTCATTTCAGACAGTTTGAAACGCGAGGGCCGTGATTGGTACGTGATCTGCCCTCGCTCAAGGGAAAACCTCCAGCTTGACTTGAGACCGCCCCCGTGATAGATAAATGTAATTATAATGAAGCCAGCTGCAATGGATCATTGATCCACCAGGAGGTGCAGTGGGGTTCCACACTGGAGCTCATGTGAAATAAAGTCAGATACAGTATGCTGGATGTACAGCGGAACTTTGTTAAGATCCATATGTCACGGATATCATACTACTGTGCTAAATAAGAGACATGTAATCATTTACAAAACATCACCATGTTGTTATTTAACAAAATAATTTTGTTATTCGAAAAAAACGAACGGGAGGAAATGCAGCCCGGCTCTCGATTTTTAATCCTAATTTAATCATCATCTTCACCACGATGATTTATGTTTATGTTCGCCGAATTGACATGAAATCACTGACACATATGAATATACTGTATTCAACTTCATTAAAACGTTATTAACGTGCCTAAACTCAGTAATTCACCAAAAATATGTATATTTTAAATGGAGTTTCGTCGGTCGATCAGGATCCCAAAGTGTAGCGGAGGGATCCTGATCTGGATGAAGGGTGTTATTTTCCCCATAAAGAACAAGTCGCTGCAAATTATCCCGCTTATTACATGGCCACATTCTCAACAAAGTAACGACATGACTCCCAATATTAATTTAAATGCTTTTATGGATTTAGAAAATGTTTTTATTGATTTAAAAAATAGTTGTATGTATTGATTTAAATTGACATGCATCCGCTCAGAAAAATAGTCCGTTGTTATAGTTTTTTAAACAGTCTGAATGAAACGGCAGCTCTCAGCTGTGTATTTACACAACTAATGGCCCGTCAACCACAGCTCTCTCCCCCCCTCCCCCCATGATCTTTCTTCTCCAGCAGCTAAATTAACTGTAGGTTACTCTGAGTGACCATAGACTGTATGTGACAAGCTTACAGTTAGTGACGTAACAACACCATAAAAGCTGGTGGGTTGAAAGCAATACGGGAGCTAAAAATAACTACAATAATTGTGACTTATTTATTGTGGCTTTTATGTTTTTAGGTATAAAATGTTATGTAATTCAGGCTTATAGTTCACCCTTCTCTAAAAGCCTTCAACAATGACAATATTCATTGTAATTTAATAAATCCTTCCAAAACACATTGTAAAAAATAGCCTACTGTAAGTTAAGAAATCATTTCAATATGTACATCTTCTGATGTAACAACAATAACATTATAAATAGTAACATAGCTGAACATGGTATTGCACATTTAGCTTTGAGTGTTACTGACCTGAGATGTTTTTATTACATGAATTAAGGTGACTGAGGCTTTTTAACATACAGGGATGCAAACTCATCAGGTATGAAAAAGGTGACAAGGATCCGAGCCCCCGGCTCCCCCACCCCACGAAATGACAGAGGATTTTAGCAGTCAGAACAACTAAAGCAGCAGTGTTAATAATAACAGAAACGCCAAAGAGTCACATCTAATAGAAATATATAAAAGCATTTATTTTAAATTGTGGAGCAGTCAGTTTATAATTTTGGCAGCACTGTTGAGCATTTTGAAAATGTATTTTCAGGCCTCTGTGCAAGGCTTAAGTCTTTTTATCTTTATAGCCACATGGTGTAAAGTAACTAAGTTCATAAACTCAACAAGTACTATACTTGGGCACAATTTTGAGATACTTGTACTTTATTTAAGTATTTCAATGTTTTGCTACTTTGTTCTTCTACTCCACTACAGTTCAGAGGTACATGGTGTACTTCTACTCCACTACATGTATTTAATACCTTTAGTTACTTCACAGATCTGGATTAATTAAGTGAAATATAATCAAGTGTTAAATCAGACTTTAGTTCCACCTGGAGTAAATCCACAAGCTACCCTGCATTATACAAAGTCATTCAAACTAGCTGCACCTTTACCAGCTTTGAGAATACTTTCATGATCAATCATTATAAAACATATCATATCTATTATTCTGAAATGGACCAATCTGCACAATGACTACTTTTACTGTCGCTACTTTCACTATATTTTGATGATAATACTTTTCTACTTTTACTTGAGGAACATTTTGAATGCAGGACTTTTACTGTAACAGAGTATTCCTACACTCTGGGACTATTACTTTTAGTCAAGTACAAGATCTGAGTACTTCTACTTTTACTCAAGTACAAGACCTGAGTACTTCTACTTTTACTCATGTACAAGACCTGAGTGCTTCTACTTTTACTCAAGTACAAGATTTGAGTACTTCTACTTTTACTCTAGTACAAGATCTGTGTGCTTCTACTTTTACTCAAGTACAAGATTTGAGTACTTCTACTTTTACTCTAGTACAAGATCTGTGTGCTTCTACTTTTACTCAAGTACAAGATTTGAGTACTTCTACTTTTACTCTAGTACAAGATTTGAGTACTTCTACTTTTACTCGAGTACAAGATCTGTGTGCTTCTACTTTTACTCAAGTACAAGATCTGAGTACTTCTACTTTTACTCAAGTACAAGACTTGAGTACTTCTACTTTTACTCAAGTACAAGATCTGAGTACTTCTACTTTTACTCAAGTACAATATATATACTTATACCACCTCTGTTTGTAGCCTATGAAAAAAACTATTAGAAATAGAAGGCTAAAGCTAACGTTAGCAGATAGTGACAATGTATGCTAGCTAGCTAGCTCAACGATTCCTTAAATAATATTGCCACAGAAAAACTTTTCAGTTCACATCACGCTCTGCAGCTCCGACAGGGAGCTCTGCTCTGAACACCTGAACAGCCCGTTCTAACAGCTGTTCACCAGCGGTCCAGTCTGTGCCACAGTGACTCCGGACGCACAGTTAATACTAACGAACGCACCCGTAGGTAATGTAGCTGCTGAAGCTAGACCATCATCTCGGAGCAGCAGAGCCTTATTATACATCCATGAGCAGAGCCGACAGGCAGGAAGACTCGAGCACACAGCTCGTACTTCATTATAATATATAAAAAAAGAACATCATGCGTGTCATGATGGCACATAACAGCTCACGGCCGCAGATTACTCCGAGTCCCAGCCCCCCCCATAACCCAAAAATATTTGTATTGCAGATCTACATGAATCACACAAACGACTTATTTTGGATTCAAAACGGCGAATTTCGTCGAAAGGTTACAAGTTTGCATCACTGAACATAGACAGAGCACAACTGAAACATAACATCTGAAACGATGTAACAACATAATACACTTGTGGGGATGCTTGGGATGTGAGGAGTGAGGGACACGGCTTAGAACGGGCGTGTCGCCTGCCAGGAAAGGAGAGTGTGTGCACCAGTCTGCCTTGATCTATGAATTCATGTCCGTGACACTCACTGCTGCCCACAGCTGTTTTATAGAAGGACATTCCTTCACTTCATGAAAGTGTTTTAACCACACACACCTCTACACACACATGACGGGTGTTATTTTCCCCATAAGGAACAAGTCGCTGCAAATTATCCCGCTTATTACACGGCCACATTCTCAACAAAGTAACGACATGACTCCCAATATTAATTGAAATGCTTTTATGGATTTAGAAAATGTTTTTATTGATTTAAAAAATAGTTGTATGTATTGATTTAAAAAATAGTTGTATGTATTGATTTAAATTGACATACATCCGCTAAGAAAAATAGTCCGTTGTTACAGTTTTTTAAACAGTCTGAATGAAACGGCAGCTCTCAGCTGTGTATTTACACAACTAATGGCCCATCAACCACAGCTCTCTGCCCCCCTCCCCCCTTGATCTTTCTTCTCCAGCAGCTAAATTAACGGTAGGTTACTCTGAATGACAAGCTTACAGTTAGACACAACACTGTCATTGCAAGTGACCCTCAGTTAGTTGACTTTTATGTTCAACTGCTAAATTCGTTACTGATAAAAAAGGGCTTCTACTGTACCTAATTACCTTAACCGCCAGAGGTTTTTGTATAGGCCTGCCTAAACCTGTCAAATCCCGCTATTAGAATGCAATTTTTAACAACATAGGGTGCTACATAACACACTTTCAGGAAAAGTCACGGACTGGGAGACTTTAATATTTTATTGAAAAAAAGTTACATTGCACACACACAACACACATCACACAAATTGACCCGATTGGCGGTTCTAGTATTAAATAAACTCACTAATTAATGAAACCAGTTCAATACGCATTATTGTTATTCTTATCATTCTTTATGAGCGCAGAAATAGTCTTAAAATCAGATCTGTTTTTTAAATGAAATCTGACGGCAGGCAGTTAGCTCTGATCACCTATGACAAATGCGCCGCACCTAATCGCTGGCCATTCAGCCACAGACACTGTTCGAAATGGGGGGGAGCTAGGAGGAGCTTGGCTCCCCCGAAGAGGGAGGGAGCTCCCCTGAAGGCTGACTTTGAGATAAATAGGGGGAGCCCAAAACAATCGTGCATATTTGTGTCACACAGATTAGAAATGTTGAGTTTCTGTAAATAACAGTTCTTGAAATAAATAATAGTTATTGTTCATTACAGTTTCTGAATATTTGTTTTATATTTGTGAATATGTCTGGGTGTTGCCATCTGTATGTGGCGGCGCTGCATTCTTACTTACGTTGCTATGATTATGGCGGTGATGCCGGCGCGGTATTTGAAATGTTCATATTGATATTTTTTTAACTCTGGCTGTGTAATAAAAAAATATGGCAAAACGAAAACAGCCAAGCGTCACAGCTTTTGGATTCACAAGCAAAGAAGCGAAGGAGTCTAAAAATGACAACGTGAACGGAAAACAACTTTTAGTTGGCCGGCTGTAAGCGGCGTTAGGGTCGAGTTTGACAGCTCCACACCGAGGGAGAGGCCTGCCGATGCGGAGCCTGAAGAGGCTTCAACAACGGCCACATCCGCCGGCATAGTGACACCGTCTGTATTAGTAGAAGAGTGTTTTTATAGCAATTGATCGCATCCGCGCTGCTGCGCCAGTCAACAGAGCGTGCGTGTGACATATTTAGTAGCAGGATGTGCTCTGAAAAATAGGGCTCCCCGAAAGCAAATGGGTAATTCGAAAACTGACAGAGCTCCCTCTATACAAATCAAACTGTAGACGGTGTGAAAGCACCTATTGTTTTAAATAATGGTCGGAATGTGACCTGTGAGCCTTCTGAATTACCGTGGGACAGCACATTCTAAACTAAAATGTTCAATCAATAAAGTAACATCTTATCTTATCTTAATAATATCTTCATATTAATAATAAATCATACAGTATGTGTCCGAAAGGGAGCAGGAGGAAGCAAACACAAAAATATACTGCATATTAAAGCAAACGATTGTAAAGGTTAAAGTATGAGCATAACAAATAAAGAAGTGTAATGTAAACATTTACATTATAATTATGATTATTTAATATATAAAGACTATATATTATTGAATTACAAGATTAGATATACTTTAGTTGATCTAAAATATTGATGTGTTCAAATGCTCTTCAAAACACAACTGAAAGTCCATGAAACTTGTATTTCTGTATTGTTGAATGAAGCGCCATCTCCTGGTTAAAACCTGAAATTGAAAATCTGGCAACGCCCTCTTGGAAAATAGTGGGAGGGCTTAACATTCCTCTATACTGGTCTTTGGCAGGCCGTAGGCAGGAAGCTGTAAGCTGGAGTCCGAAATTCAGTGCTACATCTGTATTTAAAAAAAAAAAGTCAGATATACAAAGATAAGCCTAAATACTCTTTTACTATTAAAGTCTAAAGCTAGACCTAAGCTGAACAGTTTTGGTAATGGACAATTTCATCCAAAAACAAAACAAAACTGGACTTGTGTTCTTGTGATGTGTTCTTCAAAATACATTAGTAAATACCTTGTGAAGTATTCACAATATAAACTAATCCTCTCTAGGACATGAAATCCATTCATCTTTAACCAGATACTATTTCCCTATTTATTTTTAGTTCATGATAATAATGGTATAACGTCCACACGTTTACCCATAGCTAGTCACTATGTCAAGATTATCATGTGTGACATAAT
The DNA here is from genome assembly GCF_949606895.1 of Notothenia rossii. Classification (NCBI taxonomy): domain Eukaryota; kingdom Metazoa; phylum Chordata; class Actinopteri; order Perciformes; family Nototheniidae; genus Notothenia; species Notothenia rossii. Next base: position 31,519,315 of record NC_136907.1, read on the forward strand.
AATCAGATGTCTTGTTTGCCAAACAAGGATATTAAACTTTAATCTTTTCAGTATTCCAGACCATCATTAAACAATCAGCCTCCTTTCCTAAACACTAAGCATATCGTTCTACACCACCTTCTGGTAAACTCTTAGACAGTTATGCTGTAAAATCATTGCATGATTTCTTCAGAGTCTGAACAGACTGAGACCAGCCTGTCTCTTGATCTTGTCATATTGAGAACAGTCAATGATTCATTGTCCTCTTCAGCTGTAGTCAGTGGCAGGGCCCCCAAAAAGCTAGAACCGGCCCTGGTCAGTGGGCTCCAAGGAAACTCTCTCTGGCATTGGGATGTCCTGAGGGGGAAGGGACCTCTGGATCAATGTGATACAATCAGCAGACACACGTTGTCCTCTGTACAGCAGAAATCCCCAAAAACTGCAGTACCTCTTCACACCACTGTTGCCTTGACAACGAGGCACAAGCAAACTGTCAATACCTCCTCAGAGATGCGTTCTTTGCACACTTCTTCTGTTTCTGTAATGAGCAACTTTTCACCAACAAACTGATTCAGAGTACAACCCAAAGGTGGCGCACAACTATCCAATGCTGCTGTAATCACAGCAAATCAGCAACTGAGAAAAACTCAATGTAAATCTCTCCCCCAGCGGGTGACAAAATAAAACAGCTGAGTGTCTATATGGTCAGGAATGCTGAAACATGTGAATGTTAAACCCATTAATGGTAACAGTCTTCCTATTCTTCATTACTTCAGTTCTCAGTTAATAGGCAAAACAAAGACACCTTTCTTAACCACTATAGATTCATCTTTTATCTACTTGCTTATTCTATTCTTTTTCAAATTGTTTATCTAAGTTGTGTGTTACAAGCATGGTTAGATTTGTAACAGAATACAAAACTAACTGTATTCAGCACTATATATTTAAAACAAGTAATCTGACTACAGTTAATGAATATATTTTTGGAACACTTAAAGGAATTACTACAAAATGTAATCTTCATTATTACTAAAGCTGAAACCTAAATAAATCATCACGGAACATTTTTCTGTCCTTATTACTTAATTGTTTCAAAAAAAACTAAAAAGCATTGTGAAAACTCCCATTTTTGAGAACATCTCTCAACACTTTTATTCCATCTAAGCACGAATGTTTATGACAAACTCGTCCTATTAATCCCAAACGGTCTTTAATGGTATCAATTGTGAACTTTCTTAATATTAATTATAAATGCAACGTATGTTCTCTTTAGAACAAAGATAGCATAGTTGCAGCTGAAACTGGTTAATAGCAATGTTCTGTTAATCTAGATAAGCATGTTGTTCTTATATCTAGTAAATATATTCTTATTTTATGTTACTCACAAAACAATATGACATTTTCCAGAATATTGGTTCACTTTATTTAACATTTATTCTCTCTCTCCTCTTTCAAACCATCCGACTTTTCCCCTCTCTTCCTCTCTGCACCCTGCAGCTGCCGGCCCAAGCTTCTCTCATCAAAACCTCTTTTGTTCTCCAACTGTGTGAGATGGCTTTTAGCCTCGTGCAGCACCTCTGTCATGCTTAAACATTAACAGATTCCCTCTGAGAAACTTACAAAAACCTTCTTTTTACTTTCTACTCCTTCTTCATAAACTAAAAACACCATTGTGGTGAATCGTTCACGTTTTCAGTTCCCTATCTACTTTAAACAACCATCAACTGAGAGTAACTGTATATGATAAAAACAACTCCTAAATAACATTACAATATATATTTCTTCCAGTGAGTTCGTTATTTCATGTCTAACAAATGTTCCTCTTTCCATGTCTTATTCTAGGTGGAAAAATCCACCTATTATATTTAATTTGAATAAAACCTTACCCTTAATGTACTTCATATACTCAGTAAATCTCTTTTTACTTTCCCCTAAGGTTACTGTATGTAATATAATTTTCCTTGAAGTATAATTAAGTACAATCCTTAGTTAAAGACAAATACCATGAAATTCACAACGCAATGCAACGGTATCAATCAGTTCTCAAAGACTATGTTTAAATAGCAGCAAATCATTGTTTCTTATTTATTTTAATATATCTACCACTTCAAATCACACATTAATCTGTTAATTTTCAATGTATTTCCTTCCAACTTCAGGCATTAGAGAAAAAAGCAAGCAGAGACACTCCGGGCTGCTGCTGCTGCTCTCAGCCTCTTTAGGAGAAGGGGGGCTTCCTTCAACAATTAACACTTCTGCTATCCTTTTATTCAATTTTTCTGCTTGAACCCACTGTTCTCGTAAGCTCTTAACTCACGCTCCCCTCGTTCAAATTCTCCCTTCATTATGACTTCGTATCTATTCATCTGACTTACTTTCTTTGTTACCAGTAAATATTCACAGAAAAAATTCCCCGTACAGTCTATTCAGCTTTTATTGTCCGATATTTATTCCAACAAGTTTAGCGAGCCTCTCAGCGCGCTTCAACACCGTCTTTCAACGATGTGACGCTGACATGGAGTCGTAACCCAGGCTTACAGAACTCTTTATCGTGACGTTTGGCTTTATAGATTCAACCCCACAGAACAAAGGATTAATGAGGTCCGGTCACTTCAAAATTGCTTTTTGAAGGTTGCGTTACTCTCCTTTGGATTTACTTATAACTCAACTTCGATTCCTATGAACCTAAGAATAGTTATTCAGATTTGTCCCTGGATGGCGTCTGCAAACAGCCACTGAACATCCCCCAACGAGTCTTCAGCCGTCTCCTTTCTGAAAAAAGTACGGGGCCTTTCACCTTCGTCTTACATACCTCGTTGATTCACTTTTATGTTATATAACTTTCCTACCTATCTAAAATATGTATTTGTATATTCCACCGAAACAACTATGACACCGGAATATGTCTCTGACAACTCTAAAATGTAGTTTAGCCAATTACAGACCTTCGATAGAAACAGGCTCGTCTGCTCACCTTTCAATTGTAGGATCCTCGTTTTAGTTGTCAGAGATTATTCTAGGCCTCTTCTCCGGACCATTCGTCCGCTGGCTGCTGATTTTCCTCTCAAAAACCCTACTTATGACGTCACCACGTCATGACGTCATGACGTCGGGGAAACACCATTTGTTGGGGCAGAATCTCTGCTCCGCGCCGTTCCTATATGAGCGGGTTCTCAAAAGAAGGAAAAATTCAAAGCAGCCAGGATAAGGGTTAAACAATAATCTGCTTTAATGGTGGAAACATACAAATACTTCACCGAATCACGAAGCACTCTGCAGAGTACTCCGGGCTCAGGTTCTACCACCGTGTGAGACACGTCTCAGGAACGGCAAGTCAAAAACAAGAGCGCCGATCTTCAAAATGATCACAACATTTATACACAGGTGGGGAGGAGTTTTATCGCTTGCTCCTTCCTAGCTATTTGTTTATTGGAGGGTTCACTTCTGAGCGAGCTAGCCAGTGAGTTGGTAGTGTTTCATTGGTCGGTTTCCCTTCTGGGCGGGATCCCAGGTAGTAAGTCAGTTTGTTGATTCCATCTGTTGCTTCACAGTGTATGTGTGTGTGTGTGTTTTTGTCCCTCTGCCCTCAGGCAGATCCCCCAATCAATGATTTGGAGTCATGACAGAGGACTCTTTGACAGGACACATACTCATTCCCCCTAAACATCTTCAACACACACAAACATCGTATCATTTATCTTATCACACAACAGTCACCTATTTTTCTCTATGAAAGCCATATTTGTAAATATCCAAACGCCATCGTCCCATAACAGTCCCCGCATCAGTCAACCAACATAAGTTAATTGTTCTTGTGGCTTAATGGCTTCCCTGAACTTCCCTTTACCCCAAAGTCAGCTTACTAGGAATGAATACATTTTATTGATAAGCTCAAAAGGACGTTTATCTTGTTTACTGCTGGGTGACCCAAGTCTCAAGGCCTGCAGGATGTGTAGGAGATAAATCATTAATTCTACAAGACTTTAACTGCCTTATATCTGAAAATGTATCTGGGAATTCCCCTGTTGATTGCAAGGACTATTGATAATTAACATAGAGACCCTAGGGGCCTCTTCTTGGTATCTGCTAGGCAGAAGTCACTCAATGCAGAAATCACAAGTTTAACACACATTCTATATAAGGTGACATTAAAATGAATATACCAGATTGAACTTTCCTGCCATAACACGTTACTTTAATCCTTCAAATAATTCAAATAATACTTCACCACATGGTGTAAAGTAACTAAGTTCATAAACTCAATAAGTACTATAATTGGGCACAATTTTAAGATACTTGTACTTTACTTAAGTATTTCAATGTTTTGCTACTTTGTACTTCTACTCCACTACAGTTCAGAGGTACATGGTGTACTTCTACTCCACTACATGTATTTAATACCTTTAGTTACTTTACAGATGTGGATGAATGATGTGAAATATGATCAAGTGCTAAATCAGACTTTAGTTCCACCTGGAGTAAATCCACAAGCTACCCTGCAGTATACAAAGTCATTCAAACTAGCTGCACCTTTACCAGCTTTGATAACACTTTAATGATCAATCATTATAAAACATATCATATTATTCTGAAATGGACCAATCTGCAAAATGACTACTTTTACTGTCGCTACTTTCACTATATTTTGATAATAATACTTTTCTACTTTTACTTGAGGAACATTTGGAATGCAGGACTTTTATTGTAACAGAGTATTCCTACACTCTGGTACTTCTACTTTTACTCAAGTACAAGAACTGAGTACTTCTACTTTTAATCAAGTACAAGATACATACTGATACCTACGGAGCCCCCAAGGGGACATGGAGAAGAACAAAAAAAAAAAAATGTTTTGCGAGATATCGCAAAACCTTTGCGAGATCTCGCAATACTTTTGCGAGATCTCGCAATACTTTTGCGAGATCTCGCAATACTTTTGCGAGATCTCGCAAAGGTTTTCATTTCGCTCAATGTACTTCCGGGTCAGTTCAGCGACATAGAAACCACAACAATGGAGCAGTTAATCGATTTTTACTTTGAGCTTGGCTTAAAATATAAAGACATAACATCAGTGCTTGGCAATAGGCACAGGTTTATCATAAGTGAAAGACACCTCAAGAGGAAACTCCGAGCGAGGGGACATGCACGTCGACATGTATACTCTGAGCTTGCGGTCCTGGTGGATTTCATTCGCAACCAGTTGCAGTACTCTGGGCAGCTTCATGGGTACCGCTGGATGTATGCAAAATGCAGAGTGCATGGACTGCGTGTGAGGAAGGAGGATGTGCGCTTGGTACTGAAGGAGCTGGATCCCAGAGGAGTGGCATTAAGGCAAGCAGGACGACTCAGACGAAGGCGTTACTTCTCCAAAGGGCCAAACTTCATCTGGCACCTGGATTCGTATGATAAACTGAAGCCATATGGCATTTGTATAAATGGATGTATCGATGGGTATTCAAGAAAAATTATCTGGCTTAATGCCTACACAACAAGTAGTGACCCAAAGTTGATTGGGGGATATTACATGGAAGCAGTGCAGCGTTTAGGGGGCTGCCCTAGACTGGTGAGGGGCGATCTTGGAACAGAAAATGGCTATGTTCGAGGCATTCAGCGTTTCCTCGTACCTACTAGCCCAGACGGCACCCATGAAAGCTACTTGGAGGGAGCCAGCACCGCCAATCAACGAATCGAGTATTGGTGGGGTTTTCTTCGCAGAGAGTGCGCGGAGTTTTGGATGTGCTTATTTGGAGACCTCAGAGACAACGGGCATTTTGATGGTGGATTTCTGGACAAAAGCCTCCTTCAATTTTGTTGCATGGGACTCATCCAGGTGAGTTAATACATTGTGTGTATGTGCTGTGCGTGTGAGTTAGAGGAGAGAAAAAGAAAGAGAGGAGAGAGTGAAGGACACAGACAGAGGGCGGGGTTGGTGGTTATGTGTGAATGCCATAATGTTGTTCTCTATTTAAGTTGATGCGTATGTACAGTTCTTACTAAATGTATTACATTCTTTTTAACAGGATGAGTTGGATGACACTGCACAGGTTTGGAACGCGCACACCATCAGGCCGTCGAGAAACCTGAACGTCCCCAGCGGTCGGCCAAATGTGATGTATGCTGTGCCTGACCTTTACCGGACAAGAGACTACCTTTCCCCTGTTGAAGATGAACACGTTCAACTGTGCAAAAATGAATGTGTCTTTCGGCTGGCCATACCATGTGATCCAGATGTGTACGAACTATGCCACATCTTTATGGGCGAGTCCCATCTGACTCCACCAACAGACCCATATCAGGCTGTGAACTTGTATATGCACCTAAGAGAGGCCATCAGTGCATCTCTCTAAATCATATACCGTGACATTGGAACTCACCGTCACCGCACTGCTTGTTTGTTTCTGGGAGTATATAGCTCTTATGCCTGTAGTTTCTTTCACAAAGTAGTAATGCTACTCACTGCATTTGCTTGATGAACTTAGGTCATGTGTGTGCATAGCTCATATAATTAATTTGAAATCCTATCTTTAAGTTGACTAAGAATTTAGAATATGTCAGTAAAGTCTAAGCTGTTGAATATTTTAGATTCTGTAGACACCAGTCCTGTTAAGGTGTTATGAACTGTAAGATGACTAAAATACTGCCTTGTCAACATCACTCCCCCCTTTTATATACATGTGATGGCATGACCCTGTCCTCACTGTGCAGCTCCTTCAGTGACAGGCTGCTGCACCCCCGCTGTCTCAGAGAGAGGGAGCAGCGGTCAGACTATATAACCAGTACAGCCCCTAGTAGACCCCCCCCCCACACACACACAATAACAGACTATAACACCCCCTGTTGTTAAATACCAACCATGTGCAATATATATATGCTGTTAATAACTGTGCAATATATACCTATAAACTTTTACAGGATGTGTATTTTGTAAATTGTCTAACTTTGTTTAAATTATAATTTGTTTATCTTTAATACTTTTTTATGCATGCTTCTTAGGTAACATTAAGCTGTCTTTGGCTCTTTTCTGCTGTAACAATGTAAATGTCCCCTCTGTTGGACTAATAAAGGTATTCATTGGGTGAGGCGTGTGGCGCAGTGGATATAGCCTTGTTATGGGGATCAGATGGTCAGAGGTTCAAACCCCACTGCATGTCGTTGTGTCTAGGCAAGACACTTCACCCCAAATTGCTCCTTGTCCACAGTATTGAGTATGTAAGTCGCTTTGGATAAAAGCGTCTAACCAGTAACATGTAATGTATTCTGATTCTGATGTGTTTTCGAACTGTGAAACAAAAATAGTGTGTGTGAAAATGTATAGGACTTTAGTAATGCTAGAACCAAGTAGTACGAACATCAAGTTACATGTAATTAACAGAAAACACAGTGATGCCTGTGTTGACAGGCACTTTAATGTCAGAAAGGGGTAGAAAATAACAGCACAAGCTGATCTTTTAACAGTGTGGAAATATTAATAATAATTTTGTATTTTTATCAAGTGTGAAATCCTGGCTTGCAACCCTGATTCAATTTAAAATGTGCCTAATCAGTTTGGTTTGTCAATTTATTAAGACCAATTGAGAAATAAAAAAATAAAACATTGCACATTATGTATACGTCACTTCATATGCACATCTACATACACACGATTTCTGTTTCTAAAGAAAATAGCATTGAGTTATAATTCGGTGCCATGTTAAGATGGCAGTAAATGAAAGTGATATGTTGGTAATATTATTTATACATTCTGAGGGCTTGTAATTAGAGGGTAGTCTTTTCAGGCCACATTTCACACTTTCAACATCACCTTTTTGTAAACAGGATCTAACAACTATTTACACATTAAATTTCAAACATTTTTTTTCTGAGAGTTATCAAAAAGGACTGACTCTTTAACACCATAACATCAACAATTAACAATTCGACCAGTGACGGACAACACCGTTTAGCTTTCTTAGCTGCAAAAAAACCACACTTAATCTCAGCCTCTAAACTGGGTTACGATCAAACTGACAAAAATGAAAACTGCAGTCATTCTCAAAGCATATTAAAAAAAAAGTAATATCCTTGTTAAAGCAGAAAATAGAATTGCAGACTGCTCATTACACGGTTCAGTGCATCAGTTGTTTCAATGAAAAAAAAAACACAAAAATATCAAATCAAAATAATATTCCAAACTGTTACTATCAGGCCTGATAATGACTGCTCTCAAGTTCAAAGGATATCCATTTCAAAGTAGTTGCTGGACAGGATATTGTCAAACTCCGTGCGAAATTCAGGGAAAGAGCTGTAGGTACACGGTATTTCAAGGATAGCTCCACAGGTATGAGCAACAGGCCTTCTGCTGAGCCCAGTTTCAGCATTAAAGCACACCCCAATTCTGTCAACACATATGACAGAAGAACCAGTGCAGAAACGCAGGATTTTTTCAGCTTTGGCTTGGTCAGCATTTTTCACATATCGTTGGAGGTGGTTGAAAGTGGTCTGTTCTCTCTGAGACAGCACCACGTTGGTTGTTTCAAACAGTTGGGACACTCTTCTGCCTGTGGCTTTCTTCTTCTCATACAGAGACAACACACTGTCCTTGTCAGGCAGTTTCAGCTGTACAAGTGACATGGGTGTCAAGAAGCAATCGACGATATACTTTGGCTCTTGGAGAATGGCTTTATGAGCCATTGTTTCGATGGCAGGCTCCATGTTGTTCTTTGCCGGTAGGAAATGGGAACCCATCCTTGTGAAAAGGTCGAGCAAGTCCTCTTCATCACTCTCCTCCATTGTGCCCTGGAGAGCCTTCTCCACAGCTGATCTCTCAACAGGAGAGAGGTAGTTGAGAAACGATGTCATCAGGATGTCTACATCAACGGAGTCGACTCCATGAATGCAGGCTAAAATGAAAGCCTTTGATAGCCTCACTGGCATGACACCATGGTCCAGTAATCCTTTCACCCAGATCCGTCCAACTGCTTGCCATTCAGCCTCACAGAAATCTGGCCTCAGCCTTGGAACTCGCTCTGCTTCCCCTTCACACGTTTCAAGAAATTGCTCCCAGAATGCAGTGTAAACCTCCCTTGATACTCCATTATCATCAATAGCTTTTTCATTTACAAAGTCCATCTTTAGAGTCAAATGTATTATGCTACTGTCCATAAATACAGCCAAAAGATCTTCAACAACCTTTGTCCTGTGAATTGATGCACGTCGCGTGCTCTCTGGATTTCCTGAGCCTTCAGCTGAGGTTGATGGGGATAGTTGGCTGCTCGAATTTAAAAGCAAATCCTGTAGTAGAAGAACGAATCATACAAACACACACAAAAAGATTGGTCAATGAATGAAGCAGAGGCCAAAATGTCCTAATTGTTTAAATGTTGAGTATGAATCAAGGTCCATATAATATTGGATTCTATGTTTTTCCAATAATGCAACTCAAAAGCTATTTTTTACAAGACCTTCTTTCCAACTCCACCACACCTCCAGTTTATAACACAGACTTTCTATTTGTTGTCTCCAATTCAAAGCCGAGGTAACACTGAAAACTTCAGTATAAAAATCATCAAAGTTACTTTTTTTATACCTGACCGAGCTCCTCCAGAGCTCTCAGGACAGTATACAAATGTTTTACAGGCCACAGTTATGTGAAATCTTACAAGACCGGTAGTTTAAAGGATGTGTTCAGGGTTTCTTGCAGTGATGCATCTTACCTGTGCTGTTTGCACTGTATCCTCATGTATGGACACATGTGCCGAAGGCAGGCCAAAATCAGAGGACAAGGGGAGTAGTAAATCCTGCATTGGTACTCCATTCATCTCCGCACTCTGAAGGATGAATTAAGTATGTTATTAATTGACAGCAGACACTTTGAAGTCTTAGACGTTGTTGCAGACCGTAATTTACAAAAGTATTTCCGTAATAGTCTTCAACATCATCTTCTATTTAAAACCAGAAATACTTGTACGTGTTTATAAAAACTACTGCACAATCACAAGTCAAAAGGACTCTGTTGCTTTCCACTTCTACTGCAGCTTGCTAAATAACACCATTTATTTTAATACAAGTTGTACATGACTTTGCTATACCACTATACACAACAAATGGTAGTTTGATATAGAAATTATCGCAAAAAAAGGAGAATTGTGAAGTTGTGCATGCCACCATGAGTTATGAGCTTATGAGCAAAATTAAAATCTTTGTGGAATTCCACAGGTTTTCATCAGGTCTTGTTTGGTTTGTTGAAATGTGAAAGGTTCTAAAGCAGCATAAACTATTAAATGTTAATCAATATGCTGTGGCAAAATGAAGCTCTAAATATACAAGGGGTGAGCTAACATTTCAGTAAGTACAGTAAGCGTTTCACAGCACTGTAGGTTATTTCATTCGTGTGTCCAAAGAATAATCGGGGAACAGAATACATATGCCATAAAAATAAAAGGACATGGTACATTTTTTTCAAAGTAGGAATGCACATTTGACTTTTTCTATAAATTGAATCGAATTTACTGACTATTGAAATCCAACAAAAAACTACAGTATGTAATTGATTGAATTGAAGTAGCAATACATTTCTCAATCTTTTCTGTGTTTACTGGTTTGGTTTTAATACATATATTTGCATTTCTACCCCCTTACCCAAACACTTTCCTGATCACATTACCTGAGTGACATCCTCATGTGTGACGTCATTCCATTTTATCACAACTATCTCATCACCACCTGCTCCCCAAAGATCATCTTCCGGATCCCATACAAGTGTATCTGCCTCGTCTGTTGGGGTTGAATGGGAGCGATGTGATTGCCTTGGACCTTCTGCTGTCACAGTGTCAGAGGTTGATCTTTGTTTTTTGGATCTTGGTTGTATCTGGAAATGCTACAAAAAAACAACTTTTGTTGTCAGCAGTAATTTGTAATAATGGCAGGGAGAAAAACATGTTTCACAATTAATATCAAATGGTGTGCAAAAAAATACATATGACTACACATTAGCCTATTAAGCATAAAGGTACTGTGCAATAACTTTTAGATATTCTTCAATCTTCCCTCAGAGTCTCTAAGATAAGTGATATGTTTCAAAGCATTACAAATAAAAGTATGAAATAGCAAAAAAATATGCAACAAAAAGAAATGTATGCATCTGACCACACATGTCAACAACAAAGTCCTGGAAAAATTGAAACATACAGAGGTGAAAGTATGTTGGTAACGCCTTGGACAAAAGCGTGTGCTAAATAGCCCTACCATAACTATAGCTATGTAGAAAGTTGCTGACTAACTGTGGTGACTGATGGCACACAATGGAACCTTTCTGTTTTATGAAATCCATGTACATCATTTCTTTATTTAGTTATTACCTGAAGTTTAATCTTCAAGCACTATCTCTTTCCATCTGTCCCTGTCATTAAAGTGACTTTATATTTCCTACTGCCACAAACCTGATCGCTATTGTCGCTGTCAGATGAATATCCATGTTCTGGCAGATCTTTAATCAATTCATCTGCATCAACAGATCCATGTGAGTCTGCTCCCTCAGTGATGGCAACAGATGAATCTGCAGATAAGGAATCTTCTCTAACTGTTTCTACCTCAGATGGGGATTGATCTTTTGGGTGGGCTTCTTCTTTTGTGGATATGTAAAATCTAAGCAGCTTCAGTTTAGTTTGTTCATAAAGTCTGCCAACAGTGTCATCTGAAGGGATCTGGTTTCTTTTAAAATCACAGACATCAAAGGTGAAGTCTTCAACTCGCCCTTTTGTTGAGTGGCCATTTGGGAAGAATAGCTTCTTTCCCATTTCCAAAAGCTGAGCAACAGTTGTTGTTTTTTCCACCGATGCATGTCTTGTTCCCCCGCCATTGCAGGTCCTCACTTGTTGGTATTCCTTATTGTGAAAATGAAGCCATCCAATTTCAATCTTCCTGGTAGTCTTTTCTGCTGCGTTATTTCTTCGTCTTGACATCCCTTCACCTTCTTTTTGAAACACACCTGATGCACCACACAATGCTCCTTTTGTTTTTGATTTACTTTTCCGTGCTCCTATTTTATCTCTTAATGTCTGTAGAAGAGTTTCTTTATCTGTGCTGCGCTTTGTTTGTTGACAGAAGGAGAGGACAGCTACTCGGTCACCATATGAAGTGATATACTTTGCCATTTGTTCATCATTCATGATGGTTAGCACTGCCTTGTCAACCTGCAAAAATAAAATAACTAATACATTACCAACAACCACTAGCTTGCTACCTAGCACCCTAACACTTAACTTGCAAACAAACGGCGCTTATCAAATTCAGAATTCAGCATTAAACGTTTTACAGAAGGATTTTTTAACTGCCATGCTACCTCCATATTACTTATAAAGTGTTTGACTTTTCCAGGCTCTGTGCTGTTACGGTAACTTATTCCGTGAATTGAATGAATGTTCTACGCACCTTGTCACTTTGCATTTTCATGATGTCCTCTTGTGGGACCTCTCTCGAGCGAAGAAAGCTTTCCAAATCCTCCTCCATGACTCTTTCATCTGTTACAAGCTGCCCCAGAGTACTGTAGGTTGCCAAACTGAACCGGCCGGAAGTACATTGCGCTAAACGAACATTTTTGCGGGATAAAGTATTGCGAGATCTCGCAAAAGTATTGCGAGATCTCGCAAAGGGGTTTTGCGAGATCTCGCAAAACATTTGCGAGATATCGCAAAGGTTTTGCGATATCTCGCAAAACATTTTTATTTATTTTTTCTTCCCCATGTCCCCTTGGGGGCTCCGTAGATACCACCTCTGTTTATAGCCTATGAAAAAAACGATTAGAAAACGAAGGCTAAAGCTAACGTTAGCAGATAGTGTCAATGTATGCTAGTTAGCTAGCTCAACGATAATATTGCGACGGGAAAAAAAAACTTTTCATTGCACATCACGCTCTGCCGCTCCGACAGGGAGCTCTGCTCTGAACACCTGAACGGCCCGTTCTAACAGCTGTTCACCAGCGGTCCAGTCTGTGCCACAGTGATTCCGAACCACACAGTTAATATTAACGAACGCACCGTAGGTAATGTAGCTGCTGAAGCTAGACCATCATCGCCTAGCAGCAGAGGCTTATTATACATCATGAGCAGAGCCGACAGGCAGGAAGACTCGAGCACACAGCTCGTACTTCATTATAATATATAAAAAAAGCTTGCGGCCGCACATTAATCCGGGTCCCAGATTCCCTCCCATACCCCAAAATATTTTTTTGCAGATCTACATGAATCACACAAACGACCTATTTTGGATTCAAAATGGAGAATTTTGCCGAAAGGTGACAAGTTTGCATCCCTGGACAAGATAACCAAAATCCTTGAATCTACACACAGCAAATAAACTCAAATGACACAACGAGATGTAAAAAGGAGATCACACATATAGTGATATAAAACTGGCCGCTTCAATCTGAAGAGCAACTAAAACAAAACACGGGAGTGTATCTTGTTCTTGTGAACACTAATGTTATCCACAGCATACACAGAGACCACGAAGTTCTTAAGGAGAAAACTAGTTGCTAAAACAAAACACGTTAGTGCACCTTGTTAGCTAATGTTAGCTAGCTGACATTAACCTTAAACATTGCACTCATATTACTCACTGAAACCTTGTAAAGCCGGTCCCGCATGCTGGCTCTTACAGAACCGCTCCCTTTCGTGTATGTACAGCTCTCAACATGCCCAGACTTGTAGTGATTTTCACCTCGTTTTATACTTTTTCGCCTCATTCTGAAAGAAACAGGTGAAATTTGCTAACGTGACAGCCATCTTTGTGATGGTGACGCGTATTGTGCGAGACCAGAGACCTGTAGTTCACTGAGCGGTTTCACACCAAAAAAATTGTAACTTCACAGTTTTACGACACATTTTTATTTTTTTGACTTGCAAAATGTTCTTTTAATTTGACAAACATCATATGTGTCATTCATGGCACAATTCAAAGGGGATCGAAAGATGACTTTTCTCTCTCCATTGACGTCAATGTATAATTTTCCGCTTCCGGGGTCCCATGGGTCGGAACTAGATGGGCGGGACTTCGCCTCTCTATTTCATAAAATGTTTAAGTGATTCTTCATGTTAAACTGGCTTTGCTATAGTGTGTCGTTTGCCTACATCTGGTTACACATAATTATGGCTGTGGTGAGTATATCACTTTTAGTTTCTGTAATAAATGTCCCTGGTGGGTTGAAGCCGAGTGCAGGAATAAAGCAGGGACAATTATAATTTTGCTAGAATAAAGACCTAGACTATTCTGCCTTTTTTCTTTTTTATAAAACCAATTGATAACGTGAAAAGATCATTCTTGAAGGCACTAGAAAAAGAAATTACCAAGTGGAAGTTATATTGTGGCAATATGAGGACATACTGTATCCTAGCACGCTTATTTGGAGTATTTGCCATCAACTTTTAATCCAACTTAATATGTTAATATATAATTAATTTTTATTGGTAGTAAATACATTTTTTGAACTGTTTTTATTATTTATTTATGGAGGCCATATTTTTTAGTTTTTAGTTTACTTATGGTAAATGGACTGTAAATGGACTGTACTTATATAGCGCTTTATCCAGTCTTTAAGACCCCTCAAAGCACTTTACATACTACATGTCATTCACCCATTCACACCCATTCATACAGAGCAGTGTACCTTACTCTAGGACCTAACATTCACACACCGTTGGCCATGCCATCGGGAGCAATTCAGGGTTAAGTATCTTGCCCAAGGATACATCGACATGTTGACTGCATGGGCTGGGATCGAACCCACAACCTTCTGGTTGAAAGACGACCGCACTCCCTCACAGCCAGTCGCCCCGCACTTATCTATTTTATTTTATCTTTCATTCACATACAAATATATATTTCAGATTTAAAGCATACAGTTAGCCATGTTTCTTTCTTTTGATTTACTTGTAATGCCGGTAGACCAAGGCCGGATTAGTACCTCCAGGGGCCCCTGGACACTGAGCGCTCATGGTTCCCCGCCCCCCAACCCACGTATCAACAAGTAACACCACGCCTACCCAATCCTACCAACATGACCAATATTTAGAATTTTCAGTCAATCTGGCATGTCAAATTGCACACCTATTTGCCAAAAGCAGGGACGCAGCCACATAGTTCAACCAAAGTAGGTCTAGCCTTTTGCCCTTTTAGTCAAAAATCTCAAGACAAAGATACAATGGATAAGATCCCAAGACAGTGTATGGCTCAGGAATACCTAGGTAATATCACTCAAAACCTCAGAACAGCACCCCACTTAATGCCAAAACATGACTGGCTGGCTGTACAAGTAACAAGGAGTTTTATTAGTTACAAACATTAAGAGTTACAAAAGTAAAATATGTAGTGAAATGGTGAGGTTGCTCAACTAAGTGATCAGTATATGTGATGGAAGATAGTGTGTGTGTGTGTGTGTGTGTGTGTGTGTGTGTGTGTGTGTGTGTGTGTGTGTGTGTGTGTGTGTGTGTGTGTGTGTGTGTGTGTGTGTGTGTGTGCGTGTGTGCAGGGGCGCCGCCAGGGATTTTGGGCCCCATGAAAAGATATCACATTGGGCCCCATCACCAGACCCAGGCCACGCCAACCAAGCACAATTGTTGTAACCACACCTCCAGAACCCAACCCACTCATTTATGCTTTAAATAACTCTACCTGTTCAGGCTTGCCTCTATCTTGTAGTCCAATACTAACCGCACAATACTTACTTACACTGAGCTGTGAACATATAACACTGGGCCGACGTGCAACATTCTACAGTAGAATTCACTATTTGATATAAGACTAACATTCCTGACAATAGATCTCAATAGTCATCTTTTATGGTGTACATGCCTTTTTAATAACATTTTTGAATGGAACATTCATAAATCTAAATAAATATAACTTAAATATACATGACCTCTTAAATTAAAATAAAGTGAACATTAACACCAATATTATCATTTATAAAATGCTATAACAAAAAAAAAAATAAGCAGCAGATTTTTTTATTAAATAAAATACATACCAACTACAAAATAAACGGGTATTAAAGTGTAAACGGACAACAAAACGGAAATGGAAGTGAAAAGGCCTGATGGTGGTGCTAAATTAGAGCCTATTACCTGTTCTCAGTCTTTTTCTCATCATGCGTCTTCTGTGTGATCCAATATCGCTACCATAGCCTTGCCCTTCAACAGTTATTACGAGCCCTTGCTCATCCGTAAACTCACCAAGAGTCCAGCGCCTAGCCTTCTTACAGGCTAAGTCACTGATCAAGTCCTCGAAGTCCAGCCTTGCAAGACTGCAAAGCATTATGGGGGGACAGCGCTGTGGAGCCTGAATATGGATCTGTTGGTCCTGGCACCAGGGGGAGGGACAACTGATTTAGTATGAATAGCTGCTAAAAATGTACCTGCATTTATTAAATGTCAGCTAAAAGAGGAGTGAAATGAAAAACCTCTTCATTTTCTGTGAAGATATTAACAGTACTTAATGTCAGCAAAACATTACAATTATTATTTACAATGGACTAAGCTTAGCTAGCAGACTAATTTCCACCATGGACCACCCACCTTTTCTTTTGAAAAACTGGGTGACATATTGTCGCCCTTTAGTCCCTCTCTCTTGTCTTTCTCTCCTTTCTTTTCTTTCTTGAAAGCCTGACTTTGTGAATGGTTGAGACATGGCACACACGTAAGTACTTACATCCCTGCTCCTCACATGCTCTCACTCTTTGCCAGAAAGAGCGGTGCCGCACAGCATTTGGAGGCGGGACCAAACCATTACCTGTAAATAGAGAGGGGTGTACAGAGGCTTTGGATAATTAACTTTTGGCAGAAAAAAAGTGAAATGAATCGTAAGTGTAGTGAGTACATTATCAATTTAACTTTATATTAATGTTAATTGTTGATGATTGATGAAAAGTTACTTAAAAAATTGTTCTTAATGTTCTAAAAATGTTTGGGGCCCCTGTCAGTCACGGGCCCTTAGGATCGTCCTAACCTTTCACCCCCTTACGGCGCCCCTGTGTGTGTGTGTGTGTGTGTGTGTGTGTGTGTGTGTGTGTGTGTGTGTGTGTGTGTGTGTGTGTGTGTGTGTGTGAGAGAGAGAGAGAGAGAGAGAGAGAGAGAGAGTGAATGAGTGTGTATTAGAGACAGTGGATCTTACCTTTTAGAAGTGTTTGTTCCTTGCCTTTCTCTTTGAAAAGTCTGTGATTAGGTCATCAAAATCCAGATCCCTCACAAGATCAGACTCGATGGCCATCAAAGAAAGGGCTGAAAGTCTCTTCTGAGCCATGGTTGTCCTATGTTCATTTTTGATGCGTTTAAGCTGTGAAAAGGACCTCTCACCCTCGCAGGTGGTCACAGGCAGTGTGAGAAAATCCTGAGCGCAACAAAAACATTGGGGAATGTTGTCTGTAGTCCATGTTTAAGCACCACCTGCAGTCTGTTTGCAGGAGTTTTATCTGGCTCTGTGCTGACAAAAGCCCTAAACTGGATCAGCTCATCTCCTAATGACTTATCCAAGTCAATATGATGAGGAGAGAATATTGGCCAGTCTGCAGAGATCAGTGTCATCACAGCACATGTCAAATAGGACTCCAAAGTGATCATGTATGGCTTTGTATGCATCCAGGCATTTGCTAAGTCCTGAGAGCAACCTGTCAATAATTACATTGAATGTCTCAACCTGGAATTTTTTACTGCCAGTCAGTACCACCTCGTGCTCCACTGTCTCGTCATCAAATACTCGTATTTTACCAACACGGTGAGTCTCGTGCTGGTATGTCTGTGTCACGCCGGTGACGGCCCGGGCAGATGTCTCAAAGTCCAAAAATGTCCCTCGTAGTGATGCAACATAAGTGCGCAGCGATTCCAAGAGTCGCACAGCGGTCATTAGGTCAATGTCTTTCTTTTGCAAGCCAGTGCTCGTAAGCTTGAATTGGTGCAGTACAGTGTCCCAAAATATTGTCAGCAGAGCAGTCTCTAGTTTCCCAAGTTTTCCGCACAGCGCAGAGGCCTCTCGCCGTGTGTCCTGACGCTCTTCATCATCAGCCGCCAACATTTGTAAAGCACCTCTTATTGCAGTGTAATTCTCACAAAGAGCTCTTGTGGAGTCTCCTCTGTAGCTCCATCCTGTACAGGAGAGAGATTTTAGCGCCAGTGTGACGTTTTCAGTGAACACTTTATTCCATCGGTGGGTAGAAGCAGAGCAAAAAGCATAAAGTACTTGAAGTATATCAAAAAACTGGCTTGCGTCACGACAACTATTTTCAACACAGTTGACACCAACCAAATTCAAGGAGTGTGCTGCGCACGGAATGTAATGTATGAGTGGGTTGTTTTTCTTGAGATGAGCTTGCAGCCCATTATATTTTCCTGACATGTTGGAGTTGCGTTGTCATAAGCCTGGCCACAGCAGTTTGAGAGCTCCAGCCCCATATCAATGACCATCTTCATTACACAGTCAGCCAGACTTGACCCAGTGTGACTGTGAATGGGTTCAAATCCAATAAATCTCTCAATAACTTTTCCTTTCTCACTCACTAATCGGAAAATGAAAGTTAATTGGTTGACGTGAGACATGTCAGGTGCAGAATCTACAATGACAAAGAAATATCTTGCTCGCTGTAGTTATGTTGCTATTGCTTCCTTTGTTCTGTCACCCATCAAACCAATAAACTCCTCACAGATAGTTGATGACAAGTATTGAAGTATTGAAGTAATGTGTTATAGCAGAAAGTTTAATACAGTGTATTTCTTTTATATTCATTTTAATGTCACCTGATATACTGTATAGGATGTGTGTTAAACTTGAATGGACAAGTCAATTTGTTCCTCTTAATTATAGAAAGGTTTTTTATATATATTCATAAAGAGGCCTGGAGACGATTGGGTCACACAGTTAACGAGACAATAGTCGGTCTGAGTTATCAATAGATGTATTCATTTTGAGTGAGCTTACTTTGGGGTGGAAGGAAGTTCAGAGATGGCCTTAGGGTATAAAGAACAGTTAACCTTTGTTAGTTAACTAATCCTATGGCCGTCATGGGACGATGACGTTTGAACATTTACAAGTATAGCTTTCATAAAGGAAGACATGTGACATTCGTGTGATAGGCTGCATGATAAAGATGTGTGTGTGTGTGTTAAAGATGTTTAAAGGGGAATGGGTGTGCGTTCTGTCAAAGAGTCCTCTGTCATGACTCCAAAGCATTGTTGGGGGATTGCTTGCGGGCAGAGGGACACACACACACACACACACACACACACACACACACACACACACACACACACACACACACACACACACACACACACACACACACACACACACACACACACACACACACACACACACACAGGAGATGAAGCAACAGATGGAAATAACAACTGCTGACTCATTGTCTGGGGTCCCGCCCAGAAGTGAAACCGGCCAATGGAGAACTGCCAACTCACTGGCTAGCTCGCCCAGAAGTGAGATCGCCAATAACAAATAGCTAGGGAGGAGCAACCGACACAACTCCTCCCCACCTGTGTGTAAATATTATGATATTTTGATGCTCGGCACTCTTGTTCTGACTGGCTATTGTGGTACGTATATCACACGGTGGTAGGAATTGAGTCCGGAGTGCTCTGTATTTTGTACTGTAGTGGAGTGCTCTGTATTATGTATTTTAATTTTTTACCATGAAAGCAGATTATTGTTTAACTTTATTCTGGTGCTTTGAGTCCCCTCTCTTATAATTTGACCAGCTCGTCATGCTCATCAAGGGACGCGCGGAGCAGAGGTGAACCTTCCACCACCGCCATTGGGTGGTGCTCCAACAAAGTGGTGACCCCGACGTGATGGCGTGATGACGTGATGACGTGATGAGTAGGCTCTAAATAGAGGGAACACCGGTAGCCAGCGGACGAATGGTTAGGGAAGACACCTGGAATAATCTCTGACAACTAAAACCAGGGCGCCCTACAACTGAAAGGTGAGCAGATACCTGTTAAACTCAAAAATCAGTGATTGGCTATAACCACATTTTAGAGTTGTCAGAGACATTTCCCAGTGTCATAGTTGTTACGGTAACAAATACAATACATATTTTAGATAGGTAGGAAAGTTATATAAAATAAAAGTGAATCAACGAGGTGTGTAAGAAGACGGTGAAAGGCCCCATAGATATTTTCAGAATCATATGGCTAAAACTTGTTGGGGAAGTTCAGTGGTTTTCTAGAGACTCCATCCAGAGAACTAATCAGAATAGCAATTCCGAGGCTCATATTAACCAAAGTTGAGTTATATGTATTCCAAGGGACGCGCGGAGCAGAGGTGAACCTTCTACCACCGCCATTGGGTGGTGCTCCAACAGTACGAAGTCCTACCACGTCCTTCTGGCCAAACTTCTGCAAATGATCCTTTAAAAATGGATCAAACTGCGTGAGCAGCTCCAGGATTCCCAGGTAGTTCCCGTTATGTGCGGATCCTAAAAGTTTGTCATTTCCCCGGAAAGGAAGCCCCCTCTCACTCAAGAATTTTATCACCGCAACTACACGTCTCAACTAGGGCTGTCAAATGATTAAACATTTTAATCAGATTAATCACAGCTTAAAAATTAATTAATCATGATTAATCACCATTCGAACTATGTCCAAAATATGCCATTTCTTGATGTACACTGAACAAAAATATAAATGCAACACTTTTGTTTTTGCTCCCATTTTTCATGAAATGAACTCAAAGATCTAAAACATTTTTCTATATACACAAAATAACCATTTCTCTCAAATGTTGTTCACAAATCCAAATAAATCTGTGATAGTGAGCACCTCTCCTTTGCCGAGATAATCCATCCCACCTCACAGGTGTGGCATATCACGATGCTGATTAGACAGCATGATTATTGCACAGGTGTGCCTTAGGCTGGCCACAATAAAAGGCCACTCTGAAACGTGCAGTTTTGCTTTATTGGGGGGGTCTGGGGGGGTCCGAAAACCCTAACATGTCACCCATCTCCTTCCCATAGAGTTGATCAGGTTGTTGATTGTGGACTGTGGAATGTTGGTCCACTTCTCTTCAATGGCTGTGCGAAGTTGCTGGATATTGGCAGGAACTGGAACTCGCTGTCGTATACGCCGATACAGAGCATCCCAAACATGCTCAATGGATGACATGCTATAGGGTTAGGGTTTAACCCTAGGGTTTTTGGACCCCCCCAGACCCCCCCAATAAAGCAAAACTGCACGTTTCAGAGTGGCCTTTTATTGTGGCCAGCCTAAGGCACACCTGTGCAATAATCATGCTGTCCAATCAGCATCTTGATATGCTACACCTTTGAGGTGGGTTGGATTATCTCGGCAAAGGAGAAGTGCTCACTATCACAGATTTTTTCAGATTTGTGAACAATATTTGAGAGAAATGGTTATTTTGTGTACAGTGTATAGAAAATGTTTTAGATCTTTGAGTTAATCTCATGAAAAATGGGAGCAAAAACAAAAGTGTTGCATTTATATTTTTGTTCAGTGTATATTGTTGTGGGAATGGAAATATAAATGAAAGAAGGCGGGTATATCCATTTAACATACAGTATATGTATGTTTATTATAACTAGGGCTGTCAATCGATTAAAATAGTTAATCGCGATTAATCGCAAATTAATCGCACATTTTTTATCTGTTCCTAATGTTCCATATTTTTCAAGTTTTTGATACTCTTATCAACATATGAGTGGACAAATATGCTTTATGCAAATGTTTGTTTATTATCATTTTATCAATGATAAATATTCTCATGAATATTAAACATAACAGCCTCTGAACATTACAAATATCCACCTCAATTCAAGCTGGAACCTCTCTCATACAATACAATAATACAATACAAAGTGTGTGTGTGTGTGTGTGTGTGTGTGTGTGTGTGTGTGTGTGTGTGTGTGTGTGTGTGTGTGTGTGTGTGTGTGTGTGTGTGTGTGTGTGTGTGTGTGTGATGGATCGTTGGAGCTATGTGTAACTCAAGGCATATGCTCGAACGGGAGCTGCCTGGACGCTGTGATCATGTTGCGCACACTATCCGTGCTGAGTGTGCTTACTTTTCGTACAATGTCCCACTGTCTGGCTACTAGGGGTGTAACGGTTCAGTACCTCGGTCTTTAGGTCACGGTTCGGTTCGGTACGTTTTCGGTCCAGCAGAAAAAATGATCACAAAACATAAAATATATATATTTTTTTATTATTATTAAACTGTGAATAATGTATTCACTCAAATACAAAATATAATAAAATAAACATTAAGGTGCAGCATTTCGATGAACTGAAATAATCTGTATTTGAACTTTACTGTACTAGTACTCACAAAACATAAACTATTAGTTTTGGGTTTTAATTATTATAAAACTGTGAATATTCACTCAAATAAATACAAAATATAATACAATAAACATTAAGGTGCAGCATTTCTGTGAACTGAAATAATCTGTATTTGAACTGTACTGTACTAGTACCTAAGCAGCCAGTTTGCCATTATGATTTGCCTATCATTGTATTTTCATGTTTTTTTAAAGAAAAATTAACTTGTCCACATTGCTTGCCGAAAGGGCAGATCTGCTGGCACTAATGTCTCCTGCTGTGGAGAACACCCTCTCGCTAGGGACAGAGGTAGCAGATACAGCCAGGTAGCACTTTGCTAACATGGCAACATAAGGATATTTGGCGTTTGTAATAGCTTTGGCTCGGTCTAAACTTTTTGCGAGAGGTGGAGGCTTAAATGCTAGTGGTAGTTGGGTTTGCACTTCAGTCTTTTTTCTTTTGGTACCGGTTCACGTTCGGGTGATGCCTTTTCAAATGAGTGTGCAAGTTTGATGTATTGCCAGCCGCGTAACCAATTTGAGTTGGACAATGCCGGCAAACAGCTTTGGTTCGGTCCACCTGTCTTTGTCCGTCATCCTTGTACGTAACTGCGAAACCAAAATGTTCCCAAACCGGAGACTTCAATGATGCTGGAAGATTTTCGAGCTCAACTTTATCTGCTTTCGTCATTTCGACAGTTCCTCAAATTACTGACTACATTTGAACCCATCCCTGTGACCAGCTCTCATAGTATGCCTCTCGTCCAATGAAATGACTTGCTCGCTCTATGACGCGTTGGACCCAATGTGAGCAAATTACTCTGAATGCTGCAACGCAGCACCTGAGATTACTTCCAAAAAGTTGTTCACATTCTAATTTTTTTACGTTTAACGTTATATTCGTTCGGTACACTTCGGTACACACGTGTACTGAACCGAAGGGCCCGTACCAAATAATTTACGTGTACCGTTACCAGTGTTTGTAAACACTGTAACGCCGTTATTTTTGGCAGTAACTAGTACTCTAACGCGTTATTTTTTAATTGCAGTAACTCAGTTACCGTTACATGGTGCGTTACTCCGTTATTTTTTTTATATAGTCTCGGCTCCCAGACGTTGGTGAGCGGCGCCAACAGCGAGGCGAACAGAGATGAGAACTGTACTTAAGTACAGTACTTGAGTAAATGTACTTAGATACTTCCTGTGTCACATGCGGAGACGCGCTGTGGGCGTGTTTGTGTGTTTACTAACAAGACTATCATTCTCACTATTTAACTTTTGTCGATCGCAAAGAAAAGAACGTTTTAGTTAAATGTAAGTTGTGTCTTGGCGGGTCAAAGATCCTATCTACTGCCCAAAACAGCAATTCAAATATGTTGAAACATCTGCAGAAACAACATGCTGGGACGAAGCTAGTAGCCTAGCTAAGACCACAGACCCAGACTCATCCGACGCCACTCCACCTCCACCTAAGCAACAGCGGCTGGATTTTAACCGAGGGACTGCTAGCCAGGGAAAAGTTGATAAAGCCATTGCACGGTATGTTGTAGAACACATGCAGGCTATTTCTACTATTTCTATTGCTATTTATTGATCAACAGATTGTATTATTCTCCAATGCAATAACAGTACTGAAATGAAGGCTATAAGGGCATTAACAGGAGCCCTTTTTTAAAATAACTAATGCGTTACTGTTCACAGTAACGCGTTACTTTTGGGTGTAAGTAATCAGTAAAGTAACTGAGTTACTTTTGAAATGAAGTAAATAGTAATGGTAGTTACTTGTTTTCAGTAACTAGCACAACACTGACCGTTACACCCCTACTGGCTACCTGCATAAAGTCAAGTGCTCGGCGCAGTTGTCGGCGAAATGTCGCTCCTCTGTTTTCATTGAAACAGCTCCTTATATCCGTTAGCGCAGCTAGCTAGCACCAGATGCTAACAACAACAATACACGTAAGGTGTGCCCGTTCTGTCTCTCTCGCTCGCTCGTGCTACACACACCCTCCCGGTCCTCCCGATGGCCAGTCGGTGCCTGCCGGTGAGCGTGGAAGTGTGGTCTGCCGCAAGCGGACGGCAGGAGCGGGGCTGTCAGCATCAGCTTGTAGATGGTATTTTAAACTTGATGCGCTCTGAAACTACGGGGCGACCGAGGACAAAAAATACACATGCGTTAATCACGTTAAAATAATTAGTGGCGTTAATTTCTTTTTGCGTTAACGCGTTATTAACGTGTTAACTTGACAGCCCTAGTCTCAATACATCCTTCCAGTACTGACTTTCTGTGTCGACCTGCATCCCTAGAGAAGCATCCACAGTACCCATGAGTTTAGTTCGATGCATAAGTGAAAGTATGCATTTTCTTTCTTTTCGCAGCCCCGCTAGGCGTTTGGCTACTGGCTAGGGGTGTAACAGTTCACAAATATTTTGGTTCGGTACGTACCTCGGTTTTTAGGTCACAGTTCGGTTCGGTACGTTTTCGGTACAGCAGAGCAAATTATCACAAAACATAAAAAACTTTTTGGTTTTCTTTAATTATTATTAAACTGTGAATAATGTATTCACTCAAATAAATACAAAATATAATAAAATAAACATTAAGGTGCAGCATTTCGATGAACTGAAATAATCTGTATTTGAACTTTACTTTACTAGTACTCACAAAACATAAACTATTAGTTTTGGGTTTTTAATTATTATTAAACTGTGAATATTCACTCAAATAAATACAAAATATAATAAAATAAACATTAAGGTGCAGCATTTCGATTAACTGAAATAATCTGTATTTGAACTGTACTGTACTAGTATCTAAGCAGCCAGTTTGACATTATGACTTGCTTGTCATTGTATTTTCATGTTTTTTTAAAGAAAAATTAACTTGTCCACATTGCTTGCCGAAAGGGCAGATCTGCTGGCACTAACAATGTCTCCTGCTGTGGAGAACACCCTCTCGCTAGGGACAGAGGTAGCAGATACAGCCAGGTAGCGCTTTGCTAACATGGCAACATAAGGATATTTGGCGTTTGTAATAGCTTTGGCTCGGTCTGAACTTTTTGCGAGTGGTGGAGGCTTAAATGCTAGTGGGAGTTGGGTTTGCACTTCAGTCTTTTTTCTTTTGGTACCGGTTATATTCACGTTCGGGTGATGCCTTTTCAAATGAGTGTGCAAGTTTGATGTATTGCCATCCGCGTAACCAATTTTAGTTTAGCAATGCCGACAAACAGCTTTGGTTCGGTCCACCTGTCTTTGTCCGTCATCCTTGTACGTAACTGCAAAACCAAAATGTTCCCAAACCGGAGACTTCAATTATGCTGGAGGATTTTCGAGCTCAACTTGTTCTGCTTTCGCCATTTCGACAGTTCCTCAAACAGAACACCAAAAAAACCATCTCACACCGTGTCAGATTTAGGTTATTTTGGGGAGGTCGAGATAAATCATATTGTTTGGTGGATGCAGTTTGAACCAGAGTAGCAGCATGGATGTCGGATCGTCACCAAAATAAATAAATAAGTGGTCCGAAAAAAGGTTAATGACAAAAAAAATACATATAGCCTTCCTCAGGCAGTGTGTTTGTACCGGGGACAGGAGACCCCCCCTTGATGAGAAACTGTAAGAAATGATCGGGGAATCCCTCCGGAGTGGAGTCATGACGACAGGATCTGAATTATGTTTTTGTATTTGGTGGTTTGTGTCCCAGCTGTCGATCAGCTGTGCGCAGCGTCTCCACTGCAGCCTGTGCATCTCAACCCCCCCCCTCCGCAGCCAGTCTATCCACCAGTTAAAGGAAATACAACTAATGTGTTGTGTTATATTAGCTGTACAATTTACCACATATGGTGCTCTTAGTTTCCATACCTCCTGTGTTTTACGAGCGACTTGGCAAACGGCATAAAACACGATTAAACATGTATTAAACATGTAAAACCATGCTCGTATCTACAACCTATAGAAATGCAAAACGGCGTCAGTTTAGACGTAATTCTGTCCTCCTGCTTACCGCATCATTTATGAGAAAACATTTCGTAACATTAACACAACATATTCGAGGTGGTTTTAAATAACATATCCGTATTTACTTATTTCTCCCAGTTATGTTTCTGTGTGCACTGAGGAGTCTCAAACAGCCGTTTGTTAAATCATTTTAAGATTGGCTTTAATCAATGTTTGAAAAGGAATTCTTCATATATGATAAATGAGAGGTAACATTTTATTTATGGTATTATTTCCACCGATTTCTCTCCATTCTTCCTTCTGCCAACGGTGTCGCAGTTTCTCGTCTCTCCCGTTTTTGTGCTTAGTGCGTATGCATGGGTTGGAGTTTGTGTGGAGGACCGCACGTTTTCCCGTCAAGTTAGTATTTTATAAATCGCAAACATTGCGTAGAAACTGCCGTACGCCATTTTTTGAGCGTATATCCCTTTATAAATGAGGCCCCAGCTCTCATAGTATGCCTCTCGTCCAATGAAATGACTTGCTCGCTCTATGACGCGTTGAACCCAATGTGAGCAAATTACTCTGAATGCTGCGACGCAGCACCTGAGATTACTTCCAAAAAGTTGTTCACGTTCTCAATATTTTACGTTTAACGTTATATTCGTTCGGTACACTTCGGTACACATGTGTACCGAACCGAAGGGCCCGTACCGAATAATTTCGGTACGGGTACGTGTACCGTTACACCCCTACTACTAGCACAATCCATTTGTTCTGCTCATGTGACAAAATGTGACATGAGTGAGGGTGGGGCTGTGATTCGGCTAAAGACCGCCGCCGCATAGTAATAAAGTTGAGCGCATACATAGTGAGACCTACAGTACAGAGACGGTTTAGAAAATATATTAATTTGACCCTATAGAAACGCTGTGTTATTTATAGCAAAGAGTGAGTGTCATTTAAAACAATGTATGAAGAGTGAGGTTGTGTTTTTTTATCTTGTCACTGAGGGCCCTCTTTGCTCAAAGGCCCCTGGGCACCTGCCCAGGTTGCCCATATGGTTAATCCGGCCTTGCGGTAGACAAATGAGTTTTGAGCCAAGAACATATTTGCTTTTTAAAAAAGAAAAGGAGAAAACCAAACCCAGTCAATGTTTATGTTCATTAAAATTAACGTACAAATGATTATTATTTTTTTATTTTTTTATTTATTTAATCGTTTATTTTAACCGGGACAGTGCACATCGATGAACACTTTAAAACAAAACAATGCTTACAAGCCACCTATAGCTCTCTTCAGGCAGGTCCCTCCCCATCCTGTTGTGGACGCGTCCGTGAACACTGTGATGTACAGTAGGAGGTTAACCGTCCCAGTGGAGACCCCCTCCGGAGATGACCCAGGGACCCCAGAACCCCCAGAACCGGAGGTTGCCCTCCACTGAGGGGGGGGATGGTCACCAGACACCGTTTGTGCCTCTTGGGATCCAAACGCAGGCTGGAGAACCACCTCTGCAGGTGGCTCATATGCAGTAACCCGAGCGGGACCACAACGTGAGCAGCCGCCATGAGAATCAGAGTCTGCATGATGGTCAAAGCTGTCACTGTTGCCCCCTGTCGCAGCCTGCAAACCGCCCGAAGCAGGGACGCGCATCTGCTCTCTGACAGGGTGGCGCGTAGCTCGCCTGCATCGAGCACCACCCCCAAATACAACGCCTGTTGGTGAGGTATGGGGGTGCTCTTCTTCCAATTGATCGCAAAGCCCAACTTGGTTAGGTGTAGAAAAGTACAGGGAATAGTGCCCTTCCTCTCTGTCTTGAGTGCGCACAGAAGACACTGCCTGTTTTTGCAACAGGGCCTTAACCTCTATCGATAGAAAAACCTATCTCCCCTCGGGATGATAGCTTCGCCTCTCTTATGCCTTTGAACGGAGGAGGGATGCTGCAAAATTGGAGTGAATAACCTAGTCTCAGCATTCTCTCCATTAACCGTTAACACACAGCTGTGCTTCCATTCCCCATAACACTGCGTTAGGTGATGTGCAATCAGCTGTGGGGCCCCAGCGATAAAGCTGTGGTACTCTCTGGTGACCCGTCCCGCCGCAAAATTCCCCGCGAAGGGAAGCTCTGCCCATGGAGGGTCGACACAGAAAGGGCCGATTCTCTACTGAGGTCCTTGAACGCACCGCGCACTCTCGTGGGAGAGCGCGTCCCACCATGATGCATTCAACCAAACAGTGAAATGCATCAAGCGGAGTTTTTACACTCTGCGTTATGTGTCTCCTAACCCTGCTACGCCAGCCATAATGTCCCTGTACCCGTATAGCGCGGTTTATCACTCTCACCCGCGCATGCCCACTAGCTGCTTCCTTTACTGGAGTTACAACTGGGGCAGCGAGGGGGTTATCTGTACGGTTAACATTATGTGGAAGTGTGGATTTATGGACAGACAAGCAATCATTTTTATTTTTTAAAAACGATTGTGTCACAACCGTGGAATCGTACAGGGAGGAGGCGGGATTCGCCCTTGCGTCCTGGGTGGAGAAACTCACTCTCTCCGCCGGGACGCTTCTGGAGGATGGTGCACCCCGCCCAGAAGCCCTTTGCTGAGGAGGAGCCGGAGCGGGAGCCCGTCGGGTTCGGCCAGCCCGTCCCCGCGAGTGCCGGTACTGAGCTGGTTCTCCGGGACCAACCGCGGAGGCAGAGGGGGCAACGGGAGCCACAGGGGCTCTGTACCATCGCTTCTCTCTCCGCCCTACCACCGCTGGGCACTCTCTCCCCTCAGAAGGCGCCTGAGGACGAGCCAGCGGCAGCATGCGGCTGAGCTGCGCCCTCTCCTCCTCCAAGCGACTGAAACGTTGGGTGACCGAGGTGATCGACCCGAAGAGCCTTTCCGTGGATACGGGGGCCCCAAGGAGATCATCCAGGTCCTTCTTGACAGCGCGGTCAAACCTAGCCACACGTGACGCGACGTCACAGTGGCCAGGGACATCACGCGTCCGGCTGCGGTAGCCATATCGTGGACCGCATTATTCATCTGGCCCACGCAGCGGTCCGAGTAATCGCCCCTGTCCGGAGGCGGGCAGGCGGGGATGTCCTGCTGAGGGCTGATCAGCGAGACCCCCAACATGCCGAGATTACTGACCGCTGCTACCATCTGCGCTCCAGGCCTGAACCTTGGTACCAGCGGAGGGGGGAGCGGTAAGCCTACGCATAGCTATCGACGCCGGGAAGTCCTGCCGCGCAGACCTGTGCAGCGGACCCTCCTGGAGGCCGTCGGAAGCATCGGACAACCAGTGGCGGCCGGCCCATAGGGGTGCTAGGGGCGCCGCCCCCCCTCTTCCCACATGTTTGATTGTCATTAAAAATTAAAAATAAATAAAAATATATATTTCCAAAAAATATATATATATATATATTTTTTTTTTTTAAAGAACAAGGTAAATATTATATAGTTGGTATCAGTAAAATGTATAATCTACAATAAAATCTCGTTTAAAATTGTTTTACGATGTCAAAAGTTACTGATAAGTCACATGTTTCCTGCCTGGCCGCAGCGTGTATCATTACCCTCTCTCGTTCGGGCGGTAGAAAGGAGCCCTCAGCCAGAGCAGCTGCAGCCAACAATCTGACTGTTGCTATCTGTAAACTATGCCGCCGAAACATAATTTTAGCCAATCAGCGTCGTCAGATCTGATGCTAAAGGGCGCCCTTTCAGCGCCCTGGCCTGTGTGTCTGTGAGTTGTTTAGACTCGTATCCAAGGTGACGCTACAGTGGGGGATGGCTGCGTCTGCAGGTGTAGACTCCGGTGCTAGTGGATCGCCGGAGCTGTAGATGAACATTTGCATGCTTATAGTAGTTGTAAGAGCAATGCCTGTAGCACCATGGAGCATATGTGTGGGCTGGACCTGTATTTTACAGGAAAGGAGTGATCAGAGGGTCGAGTTGTCGATTCTTGTTCAGTTTTCATCTTCCTCACCCCCTCAGACTTTGAGTTGCGCGCACTGCTAAAGAGACGCGCTACCATGGAAACCAAACAATGGTGTAGCTGTATTAAAGTCCGAGTGGAAACAGTCATGAGTAAATCTGATTTTGTCAGAAATCGGGAGAAATGCGGGAGCCTCCCGCGAAAATCGGGAGGGTTGGCAAGTATGACACACACACACACAAACACACACACACACATGGTTTTGTCACCATTTCCATAGCCCCACCAAAAATATTTTCCACCAGCCGCCACTGCGGACAACGTGGTGTCGTTGCAGGCCGGAATCGGACCCAGGTTGGCCACCGATTTTGATTGGCAATTAAGCCCAGGCACGAAGGGCAGGGTCGCTGCTCCAACAAAGGTGAGTCCATGTCTTCAACTTTTCGCTTGGCTTCGCTCAGTTGTTTTGCTTGCTGAAGAGAGAAGGATGACAGTCAGGAGGCGAGGCCTGCTTTTATACGGTGGGATGTGCGCGCATTCAGGTAGGCCCGCCCCGGGGCCGGCTCAAGTGGCAAACTCTGGGGAAGAGCCGGGATGCCAATACGGAAGTGCCACACACTGCAGTTCATATATTGGCCGATAGGGACTGGCTGCAGAAAGGAGCAATTTCCATAGACCCCATGTTAAAATGCCCAAATTTAATGCAGAAGAAAACATGTTTCTACCCATGGATACAAAAAAATTATTATTAATATAGTTAGATTCTACCTTCATGATTATGGATCTGTGAGTGAATTGTTTTCTAACACGACCCTTTTATTTATATTAGGTCTTAACGTTTTTGCATAAATTAGGGCGTGGTCACATTGAGTGACGGCTGTGTCAAGTGACTGCTGCTGCTAGCTTCTTGTCTCTCTGCTACCTGCTCCGTGAAGCTAGCTACAGGGACTCTGCCTGGTCAGTTCATCCAGGAAACACAACTTGAAGCCGGCCATGTTTGTTTGTTCTTCATGCTTATATATCGGACTATTGCGACTCGCTCCGCGGTTGAAACAGACGGTGCATGAATGCGGTTTTGCGGTAAGTGAAATTCGAGTACTTATTTATGTGTTAATGATTTTAATCAGCTACGTAATGAATGTTAAGGCTTGGGTTAGCGTGTAAGCGAGTGGTAGCTACATCAATGCTAACAATGCTAATCGTAGCCTCCAAGTTAAAATCATAGACTGTATATATAAAGGTTAAAACGAAATAGACAAGTGTTAAGCGTTAAGTGGGATAATACTGTAGAACAAACGGCTTCTGTTTGAGGTTGATAAAATAAGGTCATCCTTGTAACTTAGAGAGATATTTTATTATGTAGGTAGGAACTGTATGCATCGCTAAGGTTAATTTAAATTGGCTACGCTCAACTATGTAGACAAGCTAATGTCGAAGTAGTGTATGTGAAATCAACCTCACAATAAGATGTGTGTATATTACAATTATTAATGTCAGATTTCAAGATGATTACTTAGATATTACAATATGGTTAGTTGAGCTGGAGTTCATTATTGAGCTTACACGTTAACGTCACAGTCATCTGAAGAACGAACCCAAACCTTGTTGTTTTTATTAATTGCAGTTGGTATCAAATAAACAGTAAGCATTGGTAACATAAATTCCAAAGTTACAGTAAAATAAAAAGGACCCTGACTCGGACAATACACAATCCAACATGTTCAACAGAAGAGAATCCGTTATATTGTTTGTACACATGGTACTTTACATATATATCTGTTTGTTTAAGGTGTCCAGGTGATGCAGATAGGCTGGACCAGAGAGTGAAAGACAGAACTGGACTCCTCACAGCAGTGAACTTCAGCACAGGTACAATACTCTTTTTTTCATACTGTACAAAGAATCAAGAAAGATATTGGTTTAAATAAATGAAGTATTGACTTGAATACACTGATATACATTCCATTAAACAATACTAAATACTAGATCACCAAACCATCAGTTAAGTTGAGGGCTTTTTCCATGCAAAAAGTTACATTTAGATGTTAACAAGCAATATGATTTTGTCAGCTTTCTAATTTAATGTATTGAAAGCAAAGATATTTAACACATAGTGAGAACTGCTACTATTTATCTCTCAAAATTGTCTTTAAAAAACGTGGTCAAAGTTATTCTTTCAGTGAGACAACAGAGCAAGCTTCTACAGTTGCACTACGTTTTGATAACAGTTAAATATTATTTTGATAATAACATATATTTCAATGTTGATGAACTTCATACTGTTCATTCATAATCTGATTGTGTTTGCTCACTGTTGAAATAAAAAAAAAACATTACAATTACAAAATAATTATATCTACAGCCCCTAAACACACAAACACACCGCTTTCATAAATAACACACTTGTTCTGCAATAATATGTTTTATGTTTCCTGTCATTTTTGTTAGGAGAGGACATGCCTGAAAGACACGACTCAACATTTTCTCCTTCTCTGAGGGTCAAGAAGAACATCCAAGAGGAACATTAAAAGCTGATGTTATGAGATTTTAAGACCAGTACAGGACATTCACTAAGAAACTACTTTTATTGTGAAAACACAGTCAGCTGATCGAATGCACCTATTTCCACATCTACACTCCATCAGCTGATTCTTTCTATTTGCCTCGCTTTATGAGCTTCACTTAGGGATGCATGTCGTTTACTTTTTTACGATACCGATACCACTGAA
Source organism: Notothenia rossii (assembly GCF_949606895.1). Taxonomy (NCBI): domain Eukaryota; kingdom Metazoa; phylum Chordata; class Actinopteri; order Perciformes; family Nototheniidae; genus Notothenia; species Notothenia rossii. The sequence continues at coordinate 31,552,192 of NC_136907.1, forward strand.
CGATACCGATACTCAACCGATACATATCGTGATACTTTCAAAATGTATCATCCCACAATTACTCCCATGAAGAGCTTTACGATATAGTTAACATGTCAAATGAATATTAAATTCAATTGTGGGACTTCTTGGACCTTTTAGTACTGAACAAACAATGAAAAATACATACAAAATATGAAGAAAACCGATTATGGAATATATTTTTATAACACCCGCCATCAGGTGTGCCGCGTGAATAGCACATATTGTTAATGCAAACAGTCCGTTATAGCACCGTTATAATTCATGTTAAATCTGAGATTCGACTAGAGAACAAATACATAATAGAATAAAGGTCATGAGATCTCGGCATTGCAAAAAAAAAAAAAATCTCATCTTTAAAATCAACATTTGCCTTGCCTGGTGAGAGAAAACAAATCCCATCACAGTTCATTTGTGGGACTTTTACCTTTCTAATATTGAACAAACAATGAAAAATACATAAAATATGAAGAAAAACGATTATGCAATCTAATTTATAACACCCGCCATCACAAAAGTATCGAAACCGGATCTGATTTCGGTACGGTATACCGTAGCCACCAGTAACCGGTATTTCGGTAATACCGGATACCGGTATGCATCCCTTCACATCACCTGTTCCTTGTACCGCAGAGTTAGCAACTTCACAAATAAATGGGGCCAATCTTCAGTCAGATGTGAATGTGTAATCTAACATTTTCAGTAAGAATAATGGACAAAAGGAGTGCAAATACAAATACAATTGACTGAAATGTGAACCAAAAGTTGATCAAATGTTTTAAATAAAAAGCACATATGGACAGAAGGTGTAAACCTATTAAAGGTATAAGTAAACACATTTAGTCAAATAAAGTGACAGACTAGGCCTGTGCAGTTGGTATCAGCTTTGCCCAGCATGGGCTCCTCCATCAGGCCTGGTCCTCCTCGCAGAGGAAAGACCCTCAGTCCTCTCCGGGCCAAACCAACAAACAGGACGTCCATCACACGGAGGTTTCTCCCTGAAGTCTCTGCAGCTCTCTGGATACCACGCTGTCTCATTCCGTCCACACTGAATATGAGAGGGGAAAATGAAAATAATAAATGCTTGATGCATGATATGATCAAGGGGTAGTACCCATACAGTCCAGTAGAGGGCGGAGCCTGTGAGAGATATAACACAAGTCTAACGCCAAGCCTCATTAGCACTAAGCGAAAGGGTGCTAACGCAGTGTTTTTCAAAGTGGGGGCCCGACCCCCCGGGGGGCCCGTCCACACAGCGGCGTGCGTTGTCGCTTGCCAGCGGGCGTGTCTGAAACTCGACCAACAACCAATCACATGAATCTCCCGCCCCTGACACACAAGCAGCGGTTTGATTGGCTAGAACTTGTACTGGCATATGATTCGATTGGCTGACGCTTCTGCCGAGGCGTCAAAAGTTGAGCATTGCTCAACTTTTGCAGCGAGCCACGCCAGCAACGCTCCGCGTCGCTTCCCACAATGCAGTTCGGCGAAAAGTGACGTCACCCCATTCAAAGTGAATGGTGAAGCTTTCAACCATGGGCGTCACAGCCATTATATGAGGGTGGGACAAGTCCCCCCCACTTTTTCAAATGATTAGTTTAGACACCCCCACTTTTACTATGCGGAAAGTCCGTGAATCGGTCTATCCACTAGCCGCACTTTGTAGATAGCTGTGTCAGTGCTTCACTATCAAATCCATTCCACTTGCTTAGTGAGAGAATGCCCAAATCAATGAAACTCCGTACCATGTTTTCAATGCTACTTTGTACCAAGGCAGATTCTCAACCAGCGCGTGCATGTTCAAGGAGTGTTGTCATAGTTGGACAGCTCAGATCTGTTGTATGAAGCGATGCCGGTAGCAGAGGTAAGGCACACACACAAAATGTTCAGGACATGGTTAATACAGCGAAAATCAAAGCTGACGATCTCTTGGTTTTATATGTTTTTTCCCCCAGACAACATGGACATAACAACATTGTTTTCAAAGAAGAGGAAGTAAGTCATCAGCTGGTAGCAGTTAATCAGTTAACAGTGATGGCGGCGGCAAAAGAGCCTCACTTCTGGAGAGGAGTTTCGTCTTTATGTCATGATAGAGAGATACAAATACTGAATAGTTTAGATGAGAAAAGGCATTGAAATGCCAGGTAGTATTTATCATGTAAACAGGGAACATGAATAACCCAATCTCTCTGTGCTCATGTAAACACCATATTCCCAATATGATCATAACCGGGATAATACTCGTAAACGGCTTACTGATGTCCATGTAGACGCAGTCAGTGTGTTTTACTGGAGCCACAGTTCAATAAGAGATTATTTTCTGAGTTCTTTAACTTCGGTACTCTCTCTCAAAATGGTAATGTGCATTATGTTTTAATTATACTTCTTATCATTCAGAAGATTTTTGTGTGTGTTTATGTTTTACTGAGTGCTTATAGGCAATTTCCATCCCAGTATTCAGTTAACTATTTATTTTCTGTGCACATTACATAGACTAGCTAATATTCTACCTACTGCTTGGGACTTTGAGTCTTCAAAATGTCCAATGTCACAGACTGGGGCTTACTTTAGAGTCAGTTGTATTTACATTCAGTATGACTTGTTATGATTCTATGTGAAAGAGTATACTGCTCAATAAATAATGATCACCAGTGCCCTGTGGGCCATCTAAGCTAATTTACAGATGGCCCTGAGCCCAATAGAGATTGCCCTGAAAAATTCGCACGGACGAAATGGCACGAAGGGTTTGGGGGGCCTCCCCCTAGAAAAGAAAAGATTTTTGAAGGTCTTACTGTAGATGCTGTCTGGTACATTCTCTAGACTGAATTATAAGATGAACCACTACAATATTATATTGTACAATTTCAATTTTATTCTTCATTTCACTTGTTTGTTTGATCTTGTTTGTGTTTGCTCGCTTGCATGCCCTGCATAGCTATAAGAAGTTGTTGGTCAAGACACTTTCCATCTGGTGAAGGCAAATGCCTTCCCAAAAGTAAAAAAGTAGAACACATTACATTCAGTTGTAACTGCCAAAACAAACATTATTTACACTATTATGGCCCCTGTGAAAAATGTTTGTAATGTTATCTACTGTAAGTTGGTCGAATGAATGCTTCCTCATCCGGAAGCTGACCGAGCAGACCCGAGCAGCAGTCGAGAGGAGCCGAGCGCATCCGCGAAGCACACAAAAAGGCGACGTCAGAGTTCCCGTTAGCCGGCAAATCTAAATCTCTTTGGTCAAAATCATTTCCATTTAGCGCAATACCGCTTCAGTTGCGTCACTTATGTGACAGACAAGAATAGTCAATTCTAATGTCTAACACTTAATGTGGAGAAAGAGATGTGCTGTGTGGGTTGATTGTGCGTTGATCTGTTGGTAATGCCTCAGGGTTCCGGTGGGCATGTAAACAAATGCATAATGCTGCGCTATACTTTGTGTTCACCCAGTTGCATAGCGACACTTATTGTTTAGGTGTCTTTTAATAAGCAGGTAGTCATATCATTAGCTAGAACTAGCTGGATCTGATCGATATGGACATAAACGCGAGTGAAGTCTAATCTGACGGGAGAGAGAGATTAGCTGCTGCTGACGAGTCGACACGCAGCGCTGCATGATCACATGCAGCGGTGAGCGGACAAAACACACACTTCAGGTTAGAATATCACACGTAGCTATTTTAATTACCTCTCAAACTACCGTAACTAGTTATAGATATGTTTACTTTTACTGTCGGGTCACTCATTACTGGATCCGCAAGCTGCATGATACTGGCATAATAAGATTGCCCGATCGGGCCACCAGCAGGTGAGGCTTCATTGCCCGAGCTAAATACTAGATGGCCCCGGGCCATCGGGCAGTCCTTAATGTCGAGCCCTGATCACTTCACCACCTCTCTTGACATCTAGGCTCTTGAGAGTGAGTCAGAGGCAGAATACAGGGACAGTGGAGAGAGGTCCATTGCTGAGGTGAGTGATGAAAGGGAAATGACAGTTTAGAGTAAATTGTGATGTGGACTCTCATCCCAGAATGTTAAGGAAATCGGTGGGGATATTGAACAAGAAACATTTCAGTCAAGGGGCATCATATGACCAATATAGACGGAAGAGCAACATTTATTTGAACATTTAAGTCAATGATACCATTCCTAGGTGAACTTAACTTCTGTATGGAGTCAGATCAGTCTCAATATTAATAAATGCTCACAGAAACACACAAACCTAAAACCTAGGATTGATAAACTGTGTAGGATTGATAAACTGTGTAGGAGCCACCAAGCCCACTAGTGAGGGAAACAAAGAGACATACATAGTGAAATGACAACGACTGTTGTTTATACAGGACTGTCTCAGAAAATTAGAATATTGTGATAAAGTTCTTTATTTTCTGTAATGCAATTAAAAAAACAAAAATGTCATACATTCTGGATTCATTACAAATCAACTGAAATATTGCAAGCCTTTTATTATTTTAATATTGCTGATTATGGCATACAGCTTAAGAAAACTCAAATATCCTATCTCTAAATATTAGAATATCATGAAAAAGTATACTAGTAGGGTGTTCAACGAATCACTTGAATCGTCTAATTAACTCGAAACACCTGCAAGGGTTTCCTGAGCCTTGAAAAACACTCAGCTTGGTTCAGTAAACTAAATCACAAGTATGGGGAAGACTGCTGATCTGACTGCTGTCCAGAGGACCGTCATTGACACCCTCCATCAGGAGGGTAAGACACAAAAAGAAATTTCTCAAAGAGCAAGCTGTTCACAGAGTGCAGTTTCAAAGCACATCCACAAAAAGTCTGTTGGAAGGGGGAAATGTGGCAGGAAACGCTGCACAACCAAGAGAGATGACCGCAGCCTTAACAGCATTGTGAAGAAGAGTCGCTTCCAGAATTTGGGGGAGCTTCAAAGACAGTGGACTGAAGCTGGAGTCCAGGTATCAAAAGTCACTGTTCACAGACGTGTCCGGGAAATGGGCTACAATAGCCGTATTCCCATGGTCAAGCCACTTCTGAACTCAAGACAACGGAAGAGGCGTCTGACTTGGGCTAAGGAAAAGAAGCACTGGACAGTTGCACAGTGGTCCAAAGTCCTCTTTTCAGACGAAAGCAAGTTTTGTATTTCATTTGGAAGTCAAGGCGCCAGAGTCTGGAGAAAGGCTGGAGAGGAGCAAAATCCAAGTTGCTTGAAATCCAGTGTGAAGTTCCCACAGTCAGCGATGGTTTGGGGAGCCATGTCAGCTGCTGGTGTTGGTCCACTGTGTTTCATCAAGCCCAGAGTAAATGCAGCTGTGTACCAAGAGATTTTAGAGCACTACATGCTTCCGTCTGCTGAAAAGCTCTATGGAGATGAGGAATTCATTTTCCAGCATGATCTGGCACCTGCCCACAGTGCCAAAACCACCAGTAACTGGTGTACTGACCATGGGATTACTGTCCTCGATTGGCCTGCAAATTCCCCTGACCTGAACCCCATAGAGAATATGTGGGGTATTGTGAAGAAGAAGCTGAAAGACACCAGACCCAACAATGCTAATGAGCTAAAGGCCGCTATTGAAGCATCCTGGGCATCCATAACACCTCAGCAATGCCACAGGCTGATTGCCTCCATGCCACGCCGCATTGATGCAGTAATCCGTGCAAAAGGATTCCCAACCAAGTACTGAGTGCATTAATGGACATTTTCAAATGTTTGATTGTGTTTTGCTGTTATAAATCTTTTTTTTTTACTTGGTCTGAGGAACTATTCTAATTTTTTGAGATAGGATTTTTGAGTTTTCTTAAGCTGTATGCCATAATCAGCAATATTAAAATAATAAAAGGCTTGCAATATTTCAGTTGATTTGTAATGAATCCAGAATGTATGACATTTTTGTTTTTTTAATTGCATTACAGAAAATAAAGAACTTTATCACAATATTCTAATTTTCTGAGACAGTCCTGTATATATGAATTAGGGCTGTGAAGTTTTTTTGCAAAAAAAAAATAACCCCACTAATTATTTTAACGCGATTAACGCATGTGTATTTTTTGTCCTCGGCTGCCCCGTAGTTTCAGAGCGCATCGAGTTTAAAATACCATCAACAAGCTGATGATGACAGCCCCGCTCCTGCCGTCCGCTTGCGGCAGACCACACTTCGACGCTCACCGGCAGGCACCGACTGGCCATCAGGAGGACCGGGAGGGTGTATGTATGTGTGGCGCGAGAGAGACCTTACATCAGGGATGGGCAAATGGCGGCCCGCGGGCCGCATCCGGCTCCCACCTCCTCTTTTTGCGGCCCTCAGATTAATTTATAAACAACATAATTAATTAAAAAAAAAAAAAAAGTTTTTACTTGTAGTACTGATACCGTCCACTAGACTCCTAGTTACGTCGCGAGCTGCGTACACGATTTCAAATACCGCAAAATAATCTGTGACGCATTTGTGTGTATTGTGTTTGTTTCCCGGGGAAACCCTCACAAGAAACACCGGCTGTTGTTATGTCTGCTATGACGTTAAATTGCCTCTTGTAATTATGCCTTTACAAGCTTAAAAGTTGTATTTATCATCTGAATTTGGCAAAACAAGTTTAATATTCTTAAAACCAAGACTTTGTTTATTTGAAACCAGATGAAAACAAACGGACCCTGCCGTGTTATCTATGATTACTACGCTTTTCATTCATAATTTCAGCGGGAGGGAGGGGGAGTGGCGCTGAGGAACAGCAGAGTGCGGGCTGACAGGTGTCTGTGTTGACATTCCCCTTATTGTGGAATAAGGGGAATGCAGAGACAGGCTACAAGTGTTTTAGGTTCAAGTTAGACAACTAATATCTGGGTTAGTGTTCATGACTTCATGTTTATGTCATCTCAATACACAGACATTTTCCGTGCTGTTCAATACAAACATGTCACTTGTAAAAATGACATTTCTGTGAACCGATATTTGTTTAGTGAGCTTATTAGAGGATGTTCCCATTTTTTTGGGGATGTTCCCTTTGATTGTAAAATTTCAATGAAGATGTCAGACTTAGTATATTTGTTAATAATTACATACAACACATGGAATTTGGGTGTGTGTGTGTTCCAAGTGAATCTGCGGCCCCCTGGTGGCCAGTACATCAATTATGTGACCCCCACCACTATCAAAGTTGCCCATCCCTGCCTTACGTGTATTGTTGTTGTTGTTAGCATCTGGTGCTAGCTAGCTGCGCTAACGGATATAAGGAGCTGTTTAAATGAAAACAGAGGAGCGACATTTCGCCGACAACTGCATCGAGCACTTGACTTTATGCAGGCAGCCAGACAGTGGGACATTGTACGAAAAGTCAGCACACTCTGCACGGATAGTGCGCGCAGCATGATTGCAGCGTCCAGGCAGCTCCCGTTCGAGCATATGCCTTGAGTTGCACACATAGGTTGCACATAGCTCCAACGATCCATCACACACACACACACACACACACACACACACACACACACACACACACACACACACACACACACACACACACACACACACACACACACACACACACACACACACACACACACACACACACACACACACACACACACACACACACACACACACACGCAGGGGCGGACCTAGCACATTTGGTGCCCTAGGCGAGCTTCACCACTGCGCCCCCCCCCAAAAAATATCAAAACATCTTAACAGTTATACAGTAAAGTACTGCAGCTTTATTTATTACAAGCAAGAACAAGAGCTAAGAATACATGTAAAGTGCACACTAAAGAATTAAAACAAATAAACAACTTAGCTAACAAACAATAATAATATCAATAACAAACAATAAAAGAATGTGCAAATTTGCTTTCAAAGAAAATTAAGAAGAAATGTAAAGTGCACACTAAAGAATTAAAACAAACAACTTAGCTAACAAACAATAATAATAATAACTATAACAAACAATAAAATAACGTGCACATTTGCTTTAAAAGAAAATTATGTATTGTAAAATATGTTACACATGTCAAATAATCAAAATATAATATGCTAAATAAACAAACAAATACAAAAAAATTACAAATTCACTTTGTCTCAAGAACTATTTACATTCCACTCCCTATCATCACACAAGGTTGGCCTACATATTAGCTCCTACTGGTTTCCATTTACAGTGCAATCCTTCTGGCCTTCCTCGCTGCAAAGTCATCAATCACATCATCATATGAAATCTGACCACCAACCTCATGGTTAATACTGATTACAGCCAGACCACTGAGGCGTTCTTGAGCCATGGTGGACCTCAGGTATGTTTTCAAGAGTTTTAATTTGGAAAAACTCCTCTCGGCTGAAGCTACTGTTACTGGTAGCGTTGCACTGATCCGCAGAGCAATACACAAGTTGGGATATATTTCGGTGAGCTGCTTTGTGTGTATGAATTTCAACAACTCAAGAGTTGTCATGCTCTTTGATGGCAAGTCAGGTACATTTTCCAACTCCTGAGCCAGCTCCTTCCCATCCAAATCAGATTGCCCTCCATGGCTTAAGGTGTGTGCAAGTGCCTCTGCTTGCTTCATCAGCTCTTGGTGTGGCAGGTCTGGGAAGTTGTACAGAACGTCTGTCCCTCCGGTGCTAGAGCAACGCTGGCGTCTTGTCTGTTGACTGCCGCTTCTACCCCCGGACTGTTTCTGGATGTTTGTTTGTTTTGTCTACGGGTCTCTATGCTGGTTTTCGCCGATCCAAGGCTGCTCTTCACTCCGTTGTGCATCTCTCCAGCTCCGTTTCCATTCATAGGCTCCCTCACTACTGGACTGTATGCTACGTTAGCCATCAAAGCTAACAGCTGGCTCCACTCCGTCACCTTGACTACCCGGTCTGTATGCTACGTTAGCCACCGAAGCTAACAGCTGGCTCCCGTCACAATTGGACTACCTGATTACACCACTGGATTGTTTTTCCTGGCTCTGGGTGTGTTGATCGCTGCTCTGGACTCGGGTGAGTACGCTGTGTGTTTTGTGATGGTGATTGTGCCAACCTGGACCGACCTGTTGTGCGCCGTACATCAACAACAACAACACTCACTCTGTCTGGCTGCCCAGCCGGCGTTCTTGCGGGGAGCCTCCACTCCCCACCAGCTCGTCTACTGTTGGGTAGCTAGGTCCAGACATGGTGCCGCAGGGACGGTCTGGGGTAACCAACACCACACGCATCACTCACTCCAACACCTGGTCCACTGCTGCTTTCACATATCTCACTGCCTACCAACTCCTAGCCAATCAGTTAATAACCACTGCAAATACACTACCTTGGCTACTCTCATCTGCTGCTACCTTTCATCTGCTGCTTGGACTATCTCTCCCGCTGCTTCAGCCTACTACACCACCAACCTCTCGCCCTCTCATCTACACTGCTGCTGACCTCCACAGCCTCAACAACAACCATCGTCTCCCTGCTGCTACTGCCACCGCAGCTAGCGCCGCTGGGATCCTCCGCCGACGCCGCTACATCCACCGGGGCGCTGGCCTCCCCCGCAACCGACACCTCCCTGACGGTTCACCCATCCCCTCACTCTGGACTATCCCCCACCCCCCCGCCATCCCCATCCACCGCACTGCCAACCTCAACAACCTTTGTACCCCCTCCCCTGCTCCACCATCCATCTCCCTCGCACTCCTGAACTGCCGCTCCCTCTCCAACAAATCACCTGTTATACACAAACTGCTACTGGACAATAACATTGATCTGCTTCTCCTCTGTGAAACATGGCAACAGCCCCTGGACTTCTACGCTCTCAACCAAGCCACTCCCTCCAACTACAGTTTCACTGCCAGACCCCGCCTCTCCGGGCGCGGGGGTGGTCTCGCTGTTCTCCACAAACAATCCCTACACATCACTGAACTGAACCTCAACCTCCCACCTATCTCATCCTTTGAACACCTTGCTTTCTCCCTCCCCAACTCTATCACTACTGTTCTAATCTACCGTCCCCCGAAGCCACACCCCTCTTTCCTCTCTGAACTGTCTGAACTACTCACCATTGCATCCTCTCTATCTTCCCACCTCCTACTTACCGGCGACTTCAACATCCACATGGATCAGCCCAATGCCCCCCTGACATCTGACTTCCTCTCCCTCCTTGACTGCTTCCACCTCACCCAACACATTGACTTCCCCACCCATACCAAAGGCCACATTCTGGACTTAGTCTGCTCCTCCTTTCTACCATTATCTAACCCCCAGCCCCTCCCCTTCCCACTCTCTGATCATCTCTGCATCCTCTTCTCCGCCCCTCTACCCTCCCCCCACAACCCCAAAAAACGCACCATCTCCTACCGCAACATCAAGGCAGTCAACCCCCTCACGCTCTCCCAGCTCATATCCTCTGCCTTCCCGCCCGACTCTGCCCCCTCTTCCCCTGACGACTATGCCACCACACTCAACTCAATTCTCTCTGACTCCCTCGACTCTCTGGCCCCCTGGAAAACCTCCTCTGTTTCATTCACCAACCCCGCCCCCTGGTACACCCCGGAACTCCGTACCATGAAACAGACCGGCCGTCAACTTGAAAGATTGTTCAAACGAACCCACCTCACCGTCCACGCCGAAGCCTATAAAGTTCACATCTCCTCCTACCGTGATGCTCTCCAAGCCGCCAAATCTGCCCACTTCTCCACCCTCATCGACAGCACCAACCGGAACCCCCGCATCCTGTTTTCCACCATCAATAAATTGCTCCAGCCACCTGACATCAATCCACCCTCCTCCCCTGACCTATGCAACTCCTTCCTCCTCGCTTTCAACAACAAAGTTTCACAAATCAACAGCTCCCTAACTGCCATGACCACTATCTCCTCCAACCCCCACGCCCCCCCTCCTCTCCCAGTCCACCCGCCCTTCCCTCCCCTCACTGCCTTCTCTCCTGTTGACTCCTCCCACATCCTAGCCATCATCACCTCATCCAAAACAACCACCTGCTTTCTTGACCCCCTCCCTACGACCCTAACTAAGGCCTGCCTCCCTGTCCTCATCCCCCACCTCACCACCCTCTTCAACCAATCTCTATCCCTTGGTCTTGTTCCCTCCATCTACAAACTTGCCTCCATCACCCCCATCCTCAAAAAGCCCACCCTTGACCCAGCCAACCTCTCCAACTACCGCCCCATCTCCAACCTGCCATTCCTCTCCAAAACACTGGAGCGTATTGTCGCCACCCAGCTCCACACCCACCTCCAGTCCAACAACCTCTATGAACCCCTCCAGTCTGGTTTTCGCCCACTCCACAGCACTGAAACAGCCCTGGTCAAAGTAATCAACGATCTCCTCTCCTCTGCAGACTCCGGTGCCCTCAACATCCTGCTACTACTAGACCTCAGCGCAGCCTTTGACACTGTGAATCACTCAATCCTCCTACAAAGGCTGCGCCAACAGGGTGTTGAGGGCTCCGCTCTCGACTGGCTCACCTCCTACCTCACCGACAGGCAACAATTCATCTCCCTCTCTGGCCACACATCCGCCCTCTCCCCAGTCACACAGGGGGTCCCCCAGGGCTCAGTCCTTTGCCCCCTCCTCTTCATCTGCTATCTTTTCCCCCTTGGTCACATTATTCGCAACCTCAACCTTGATTTCCACTGTTACGCCGATGACACCCAGATCTACATCACCACCAAATCCCCTCACAACCCTCCCCTCACCCATATCGAAACCTGCATCTCTTCAATAAAAACATGGCTGACTCACAATTTCCTTAAACTCAACAGTGATAAAACAGAGCTACTCATCATAGGCACCAGATCAACCCTCAATAAAACAGGACACATTTCACTCACCATTGAGAATTCGACCATCACCCCCTCCCCCCTGGCACGCAATCTTGGCGTTATCCTGGACCCCACCCTCTCCTTTGACCCCCATGTCAGCTCCATCATCAAGATCTCCTACTTCCACCTCCGCCGCATTGCCAAAATCAAACACTACCTCCCCCCCTGTGCTGCTGAATCCCTCATCCATGCCTTCATCACCTCCCGCCTCGACTATTGCAACGCCCTCCTCACTGGCATCTCCTCCCATTCCCTCCATAGACTCCAAATGGTACAAAACTCTGCTGCCCGCCTCCTCACCCACACCCGGACCCGTGAACACATCACTCCCGTTCTCCGCTCTCTTCACTGGCTCCCCATCAAACAACGCATCATCTTCAAAACACTCCTCCTCACCTATAAAGCCCTTCACCACCTAGCCCCCCCCTACCTCTCTGACCTCCTCATCCCCTACAACCCCCCCCCGAGCCCTCCGATCCTCCTCCACTCTCTCCCTCACAGTACCACCATCAAGACTCAAAACATTTGGCAACAGAGCATTCTCCAGATCAGCACCCCGCCTCTGGAACTCCCTCCCCCAATCTGTCCGCCACTCTCCCACACTGTCTACCTTCAAAACCCAGCTGAAAACATACCTCTTCTCCCAAGCCTTCAACTTACCCTACCCCCCAACCCACTGACTTCACTCACACCCCACGCTGTATCTCTTATTCACCCCACGCTGCATCTCTTATTCATACATTCATCAACTTTTTCTTTCCTCTTTTCCATTATGTTGTCTTTTGCTCGTTGTCCTATGCTTGCTCCCCCCCTGTGTTGTCCTTTGCCTGTTCATGTAATGTTCATGTTCAATTTTCTTGTCCAATATGTTGTCTTCTGCCTGTTCACCCCCTTTCTGTACTTTTAATTTTTTTTGTAAGCGACTTTGGGTTATTGAAAAGCGCTATATAAATAAAAGTTATTATTATTATTATTATTAGAATGCCAAACTTGTCTTGCACATGTTCAAGAGTGGTAAACCTCTCCTTTTGTGCTGACACTGCAGCATCTACCACCACGTTAAAGAACGTTACCTCCAGATTTTGCAAGGCATTCCTCAATGGCTCATCAGGAGACTCATATGAGAAGTGCCTCTTTGTTGACTTCAGCCGCTTTTGCACAAGGACTGCATCCACATTCATGTCTTCACACATGTCCTTGGCTGATGTTTGTGCAGCCACAAAGCCTGTGGCTCTGTAGGATTTGAGAGCTTTTTCAGTCTTTTTCAGTAGACTTACTGCTACATCCACTTGCATTGTTTGGGACTGCAGGACTTTGCTCACCTGCTGAATTTGACTTAACATGTCATACCAGACCACTGTGCACAGTGAAAAGCGGAATGACCCCACTTCTTCTGCCAGAGACTGGGCTTCAATCCTGATGATTGGGTCTTTGGCCTGGTTTCTCACCTCAAGCAGTGCCTCTCTCACAGCTGCGGCTTCATATCGCAGAGGCTCCACAGCTTTCACTCTGCTCTCCCATCTGGTTTCTGACCACATTTTGAGTGAAAGGTTGACGTGTTTCTTGAGGATGGCCCATCTCTGTGTAGAGGCAGAAAACAGGCAGTATAGCTTCTGCACAATGCCAAAAAATGATATGGCATCTTTGGAGCTTTTGGCAGCATCAGCAATGACCAAATTGAGTGTATGTGCCCCACAAGGCACAAACAAAGCTCTTGGGTCCAACTGCAGTAGCCTGGCCTGTACTCCCTTGTTCTTCCCTCTCATATTTGCGCCGTTGTCATATGACTGTCCTCTGCAGTCATCAAAGGCAATCTGCAACTCCTCCAGCCTCTTCAAAATCAGGGCGGACAAACTTTCACCAGTGGACTCCTCTGCTACTAGGAATCCCATGAAGTGCTCTTTAATCTGGGGGTCTTCTTCCAGTGTCACAATTCTGATGACTACTGACAGCTGTTCAGTGTGGCTAACATCCGGGGTGCAATCTAAAATGAGGGAAAAGTACTTGCATTTCTTTATTTCTTGCACTATTGTTGATAGAATCTTTCCGGTCGTGGCTGCGGTCCTGGATCATAAGTCCTGGATGGATATCCTCGTGGATTCATCTTCTTATTATACACACATGCATTTCAAAACATTTGGACTACCTATGTTGCAAATGTATTATCTTTTCAATTTACACACGGCATCTATTGCACGTCTGTCCGTCCTGGGAGAGGGATCCCTCCTCTGTTGCTCTCCCTGAGGTTTCTCCCATTTTTCCCTTTAAACTGTGGGGTTTTCTCTGGAAGTTTTTCCTTGTACGATGTGAGGGTCTAAGGACAGAGGGTGTCGTATTGTCATACTGATATTCTGTACAAACTGTGAAGTCCACTGAGACAAATGTAACATTTGTGATATTGGGCTATATAAATAAACATTGATTGATTGATTGATTTCCACTGATGCATTCAATCAACTCATTCTGAATGGTTTTGCCCAAGTAGCTGTGGTGGGATGTTTGACTTTTAATCTTGTGGATGTGGTCTTTCATCACTGGGTCAAACTGCGCCAAAAGCTCAACCTCTTTCAAAAAGTTTCCATTTGAAGGAGAGTGGAGTATTTCTGTCTTTCCTCTCAATGCCATATTTCGCCCTGCCAGAGACTGTACAATAGCAACCAGTCGTGTCAGCACTGCTCTCCACCGACTCTTCTCTGCCTCAAGGAGGGCCTGCTCTTGTTTGTCTATTGTTGTACCTTGTTTTAATCGAACTGCCAATTCTTTCCATGACGCCAAATTGTTCAGGTGTTCCGGACTATTTTCATGGCTGGTCAAAGCAGCACTTGCATTTTTCCAATCCGACAGTCCTGCATTTGTTAAATGAATTTGTTTTGGAGATAAAAGTTGACAACAAAAACAAAAAAGACTGTTCTTCTTTTTTGAATATGTCACCCAACTTCTTTTGATCCTTTCTCCATTTACTAAGGTCCTGCTGAAGTACTGGTGGTGGCAACTTCTCCCATCATCTCTCCTTGGGAAAATGAAATCAGGTGTTATCTGATATGGTCCTCTCCGAACAAACTCTGTCCTCATTGTGTCTGTGAGATGTGAAGGGCAGTCAGCAGGATCGGTTGGTAGTGGATCGTCTGTCTTTGCTGCATCTGGAGGGCATGTGAAGCACATTTTCTCACCTCATATTCACAATATCTTCATACACACACACACACACACACACACACACACACACACACACACACACACACACACACACACACACACACACACACACACACACACACACACACACACACACAACCCCAATTCCAAAAAGGTTGGGACAGTGTGTAAAATGTAAATAAAAACAGAAAGCAATTATTTGAAAGCATGAGGACAATTAGGTTTATAGCTAAACATCCTGAGAAGAGTGTATGGGTGGAATCTGTGGTGCAATCAGGATGAGATGCAGCAGGCTGTTCTGACGTTCCTTGCAGTGGTTCTGGGCCTATACATATATAGAGAACACACAAGAGCAAATATATTGGCTGGATTAGAAATGGCACGACAGTCATTTTTACATTCAATTATTTATCATCACATCAGGAACATCTATTGACATATTGTACTCACCAGAACAAACAGACACAGTGGTCAGTGGCAGGGTGGAATCAGTGGTCATCTCATCAGGATGAGCAGCTTGCTGTTCTGACGTTCCTTCATGTGGTTCTAGGTCTATAAATATAGAAAGAACACACAAGAGCAAATATATTGACTGGATTTCACATTCAATTATTTATCATCAGGAACATCTATTGACACATTGCACTCACCTGAGGAAGCCGGCACAGCTGAGGTGCATGGCGGTTCCTTGTCAACTGATGCAGCAGATGGTCCCAGATATTTTAAAAGTGAATCTAAAATGATATAACAAAATGTGTATTATCAACATTGAATAATTTCCATTTGTTAAATGTAGCTATTATTTAGTTAGTAAGCATTAGGACAGCCTGACAGGTCTGATTCAACTAATCAAGAGCTATGCCTATCTTATTAGAACAGTTGAATCAGGTGTGTTAGTTCTGGGTTGGAACGAAAACATTCAACAGGACTGGAGTTGAGAACCACTGAGCTAGTTAGCTAACGTTAGCGCACATTATGACAGGGTTGAATTTGGCAAATGTTTGACTCGGATAGTCAATGTGCTTTCTGAGGTAAACTTAACGTTAGCTAACGTTACCAACTAACTAACATTCCACCACACTGGCTAGCTCGCTACACCAAAACTAACATTGTTATTATTACTAATATTTCTATTTCATGACACAAAGAAAATAGCCTTATGACAGTTTCGACTGAATGGCAATAACAAACGCTGGCTAGCTAACGTTGGCTTGGCTAACTAGCAAGATTACATGATCCATTCGCTAATGTTGACAATACAATCAAAATTGCATACCTTTCACCTTGGCACGTTTCTCTTCTTCTTCTTTTCTTCTGTTTTTATACTGCGCCCCAGATGGCTTTTGCCTCTTCATAGTTCTCTAACGTTAGTCTTTCTTTCCTCAACGCTCAATTTTATAAACACTTGACCGATGCCCATCAATGCACAGCGCTCTAGCATGTTCTGACTGTGAACACCTAAAGCCGAGGCTCTTAGACCGACCGACCGTTTTAGATTTTTGGCTCATTTTCCCTTATGTTAGAATTTTTTTTTTTATGTAAGAATAATGGTTGCAGATATAGAGGGGGGGCGCCAAAACTGCGCCAAGCAAAAAATAAAAAATAAAATAAAAAAATTTTTTTTTTTTGTTGCAATTTTTGGCGCCCCCCTCTAGGTGGCGCTCTAGGCAACCGCCTATATTGCCTGTAGGAAGCTCCGCCCCTGCACACACGCACACACGCGCGAATATTTGTAATGTTCAGAGGTTGTTGTGTTTAATATTCATGAGAATATTTGTCATTGTTCAAATGATAATAAAAAATTGCATAAAGCATATTTGTCCACTCATGTGTTGATAAGAGTATTAAAAACTTGAAAAAAATTCCTCTGGTACATTTAGAACAGATAAAAAATGTGCGATTAATTTGCGATTAATCGCGATTAACTATGGACACTCATGCGATTAATCACGATAAAATATTTTAATCGACTGACAGCCCTAATATGAATATAAATATGTTAATTGTTCATATTACTGTATAAAATTATATAATATTATAAAGACAGACTGTTTAATATTGTGTTAAGAATGTTTAGAACAGAAGACACAATGAATGTAATGAATGACAAACAAAAGATAAATACAAAAACATTTTAGAAGAATAACTGATTATTAATTATTAATACAAATATATATTAAGAAAATGTATTAAGCTGTATGATTAATTTGTCATATTTTCCATCATAATGTACTCATCATTTAAAAAAGAAATTGCAACAGGGGGATCCCCGCCAGAGGATAGCCTAATGCTAAATGGGGGTCCTTGGCATGCCAAAGTTTGGGAACCCCTGCACTATACTATAGATATAGACATAATAGGTACTACTATGTTACACTAGATCGGATTCTATGGAAAACAACAAGAACTTCCTTATATAGAAAAAAGTCCTGAAACTCGACTATTTTCTTAGCACCCCCACTTATTGGTCCAGCCCCACCTTAGCACCAGGAGAAAAAAAGTCCTGGCGCTGTGCCTGGTTCCGACTATAATTTTCATTAACTTTTGAGAGGCAGGCCAATGTGGAAACAACATAGATGGTACTTTTTTTATTTTATTTGTTCAGAGAGTTTAAAAGACACATTGATAGCTGTTGCATTAGCCTACACAGTATGTAACTTTTTTACCAAATTAAGCCGCTGACGTCACTTCTTCTTCTACTTTGGCTTTACTGGCAGGCCGCAAACAACTTCACGGCGTATACTTCCACCCGAAGTCCCCGGCCGGAAGTCCCCGGAGTTGGGGACTGGCTTCAGTAGAATCCGCTGGGACTCCCAGCATCTTCTACTGAATTCTTCCGAGTAAATCGCCAGAACGCCGACACCTCCTCATATCCACCGCATGTTTTTTTGTGTTGCCATAAGTTAGTCTCTCTTCATTGGTGCCCTGGGCTAATGCTAATGCTAATAATGCTAATGCCAGCAAATACAATGGCGGCTCCACAAAACCTTTCAGAGTTTTACGAGGCATGGTTTGCAATTCGCCCAGCCAATCAGAAATTGGAACTTTTTTCTCCCCAGGAAAGTACCTGCTCTAGCAGGGACTGAAAAGGGGGGGAAAGTTCTCATGAACTAAGTTCTCTTTTTGGTGTGAACGCCAGGAACTATCGGAACTAAAAGTGAAAAGTACGGGGAAAAGCGATTCTTGATAAACACTGTCACATTTCCTGGTTCATCAAATATCCTGGGATGTGCTTATCAGAGATGTTTTATTTTGTGTAATGTCTGGAGATGATATCATTCATACTCTGGATGTGTTGTGGCTTTATGTCTGAACTTGTAGCCAACACTTCAAACTTGGATATCTAGAAACCAAAAAGAACTGCAGTTTTCTGACTCAATTGATAATGTTGAGCATTGTTTTGGTCATTATGGAAGCAAGGAGTATATTTGCACGCTGCCTTAAAATGTTTTAGAAAAAGTAGGATTACATCAGATTCTTCTCAGCATTCAAGAAACAAATAAACATTTCTAAAACGTAAGCTATTTCTCCGTCACTTGTATTCTTTCATAAAAAGTAATGGCAAACATACTTTACTTACACTATACAAATCATTATTTACATGATGTCCCTGTAATCACCACCAGATGTCAGCAACATAAAGAGTGATTAGACAAGAAAAACGAGTTCCATCTCTGAAACAGACCATTTTTTAAGACTTGTTATTTCAAATCTTTTAATTACAGCATTTTGTGTAACATGTATTTTCAGCACGAGACAACCAATACAAGGATTTGTATGACGATCTAACTGTTGAAATACGCTAATAAAGCTTATTATTATTATTATTATCAATATTATTGTTATGAATTGACATGGTCACATTACATTTTAAACCAGCCATAACCGTGCACGTATAATGCACGCATCGTCATTGTGGCTGGCTAGGCGGGGTCAACCTCCAGGGCCAGGTCAAAAATAGGATCAGTGAGGAGGGACTATTTCCTCAGCAGAAAGTAGGCTATAGTTCCAATAACACCTGCACATAGAGGACTGAGGAGTAAGGATATTCTAACTTCTTTTTAATTCTCATTATTTTTATATTTAGAACACTTTGTCTGTGTTAGTTTAAAAGTGTGGGTTCAAAGTTCATTCTTGATTTTAGAAACAGTAGTCAATAATCTCACCTCATAATCCGATTAGAAACTTTTCTGGACTAAAATGTTAATCCACAATAGTGGTAGTTTTAAAGACTTTAATGGTGCTGCTTTTCAAACAATAAATAAATGATTATTTACTGGAATAGAGTTAATAACTGTTGCCATTCAAAATGCATTAAACTCCGGGAGAATTTGTCCCTCTTTCTGAAGATGTAATGATTTCCCTTGCCCGCTAGATGACGGTGTTTAGCTGAGTGTGTTTGACTAGACTGGGCACCAACAGTGTATTTGTGTTATAGAGCAGGGGTTTTCAAAGTGTGGGTAGGTGAGCCTCCCCTCAGAGAACATATGAACAGCCGCGCCCCCCCTCCCAATTATTATTGCTGTTATTATTATTATTATTATTGTTGTTGTTGCTATAATGTAGGGGTATTCAATTGCATTTCAAAGAGGTCCAGTAAGAGAAAATGTAATTAAATGCTGTTTTCGCTGTCTTCCGCCATTTGAAATTACTCCGACTGTTTCTCTCCTCTTTTCGTGTCTCTGTGTGTGTTTGAATCTATCGTGCTGACCGCACCGATTTGATTGGCTGAGTAGCGTCACCTCCTTAAAATATTAAACAATAACCTTTTTAAACCTTTTTATTTTTATGTTTTAAACATATTGTATAAAACTCCCCCACTACTTGGACTATTCCTTGCACCCCTCTAGAATAAGCCCGAATGGTCTCAACCATATTGCATCAGTAACGTGCACTTGTTATTATAAGATTATAAGATCGCAAGGACGCTGGTAGCGATCGGAAAATTGAGTGTTGTTCAGTTTGTGTGTTGTGGAACATGCGTGTCCGTGCATGAAAATATACCACACACCCAATTACAATTGCATGTTCAATTCACTAACCTGGAAGTTAATACAGTTGTTAAAGTTGGAACAGCCTGTGGACAGCCATTCTTCCTTGCAGGTCAGTCGCCGACACTTTCTTACAGAGGACAGGCACATCTAGCTGCAGGTCGGCCCGTTTATTTCCGCAAGCCACGTTCTCAAGACATTTTTTTTTTTTTAACATTTTCAACATGGTGGATAAATCCTTATATGCTCCCAGTAACACACTGAACGTCAACTTTGCCTCCTTATTACACTCACCCCTACTCTAGTGGGAACAATGAGCCTGCGTCTTTGATGCACAGAGGAATAAACGCAGATCATCCTCTGGCTGCAGCCTTGACCGGTACTTGCTTTTGATCAAAGTCAATGCGGAAAACCTGAACTCACACAGGTAGGTGGAGGTGAAGGGAATGAGCACTTTTACAGCCTTTTTGGCGAGGTGGGGGAACTCAGTCTCCACAGACAGTCACAAGTGGGCAAGTGTCACTTTTCTCGTCTTTTTCTTGTTCTTTTGTGTCTCACGCTGCACCTCCCCTGAAGCTCTCTGGCGCCCCCCAGGGGAGGCGCGCATCACACTTTGAAAACCGCTGTTATCGAGAAAGGTGTCTTCTATAATGGCAGAGGACAAGGAGAATGTTTCAAATAACGAAACTTAACACTCTTTATTTACCTTCACTAAAGGAAATGTTTTATATTCTTATAAAATAAAGGGCAGTGTGTGGGGAGCACTGACATTGAGGGCCACACAGGGCTAAAAAATGATGTAAATCACATTATAGTCAAGATGAACATGAAGCAGTGTGGTCGTTGCACACTTTTCTAAAAATGAACAAAGGTAAAACTCACAGTGCAGCTCTGTGTTCTGCAGCATTTAACATCTGATGTATCCCGTGTGTAAAACACAAAATGCACTATTCTTTTTTCAGAAAGCTGCTTTTTTTCTCAGGTGCTAGACTTTTATATTTAGCTTAATCCTTGTGCGGTCTTAACATCCTGTACCCTTGTCCTAAGGGTTAAAAAGGCCTCGCCTTTACTAAACCTGTTAAATAAAGCAGCTTCATTGAATTTTCAATCCAAAATGTATTTTGCATGAAGAAACAACCTTTAATTAACCACACACGTTAGTAACTACTTAGTTTTCCCCTTTTCACATTGCTATAAGACTGCATTTGAATAATAGAACCACTAGTTTTCCTGTTACAACACACTTTTTATAATGATTTTATTTACTAAAGTAGAGGAATATTATTATTACATTATAGCTTAAATTAGTACGTATGTATCCAACAACAACAAGTTAAATTCTAATACTGTACAATAACAATTTAACTGAAACAAAATAGCCATTTTTCAACATTTTTTGAACCATTGCTCCCACCCTAATGGAGCATAACCAACAACAATAGATAATCGATGCAAAACAAAAACTCTGAATTAACTTTGATTAGCACAGGCAGGTGTTCAAATCTGCTCTAAGGCCTGCTCAACACTGAAACACACACTCATGGCAAGTTGTTGTTTTCTGAGATCAATTCAAGATCAGTGGCAGGAATAATCTTGTGTGTGTTTGTGGGGGGGTGGGTCTAAAGCTGTTGTGTAACTGACTGTGACTGTAATTTTCACTTCCGGGATCCTAGATCAATCTTTAATATCAAGCAGCTTAATATAAAGCACTTAACATTAGCTGACAAACAGATTAGCTGACAAACACACTAGCATCAGTTAAATGTATGTTGGACACGAGCCCATATGTAGGTGCTGTCTTCCTTGATCTCAGGAAGGCTTTTGACACTGTTCACCACCAAGTGCTCCTTACAAAGCTGACTTATTTCAATTTTTCGGCAGATTCAATACAGTGGGTTGAGTCTTACTTATCAAACAGAAAACAGTGTGTTTTGGTCAACGGAGCCAAATCCCCCTACCTTGTGAACCCTGTTGGGGTTCCACAAGGTTCCATTCTTGGACCATTACTGTTTTCTCTGTACATTAATGACTTGCCTAATGTATGTCCTGAGTTGAATGTGCAAATGTACCGATGATGCGGTCATCTTTATACATGGGAAAAACACTGAAATGATCTCATCCTGTCTCTCTAATGCTTTGGACAAGGTTCAACACTGGCTGAACAACATTTGCTTACAGTTACATGCAAAAAAAACGTATGCATGATGTTCAGTAAACGACCAGTGAAAATCGAAGGATCCAATGTGTTTTTAAACGGAGCAGAATTAGAACTAGTCCCCCACTTCAAGTATCTTGGAGTCATAATGGACTCGAACTTGACTTTTAAGAAACATATCAAGAAAGTATCCAATACCGTTAAATTCAACATTTTAAACAAATTAGACCTTTCTTAACTGTCAATGCTGCAAAGTAATACCTCCACTGTATGATTCTATCCCACATTGAATACTGTTTGACAAACTGGTCGTTTGCTTGTGCCACAAACTTGAAACCAATAGAACAGCTGTACAAGAGAGCTATCAAGGTGTTTGACAGAAAGCCACATTCATACCACCACTGTACCATCCTTGATAAACACAATTTCTCGAGTTTTGACAATTTAAAGTCTTTTAAAAGTATTTGTTTTTTTTATAAATGTTTACATGGTCCTCTCCATTAAAGAACCTGTGACAGCCTCCCAACAACTGTTGTGCAATGAAATATTGGGCTACTAGTAATCTCGAACCGTCAGTTTAAAAAAGAAGGTGCGATACCTTTCCGATAAATATCAATAATTTCGAACATCGCGGGGAAATTCCTTCGGCTCATTTTGAAGTTTTGGGGGAAGCCGGAAATGACGTCAATGCAGGAACGCTTCACTGTGCGGCGAGAGAGCCAAACACGGACAAAGTGTGTTGTCATGCGTATAAATGGGGAATTACTGAGTTTAGGCACATTAATAACGTTTTAATGAAGTTGACTACAGTATATTCATATTTGTCAGTGCTTTCATGTCAATTCGGCGAACATAAACATAAATGGTCGTGGTGAAGATGATGATTAAATTAGGATTAAAAATCGGTAGTGAGAGCTGCTGAATTTCCTCCTGTCGGATGTGATGTAAAAACAAATCGATTATTTTTGTAGCTGTAAACTCAAGTGGATTAAACTACATTTATTTGTGCTTTCATG
This sequence comes from Notothenia rossii, assembly GCF_949606895.1. Taxonomy (NCBI): domain Eukaryota; kingdom Metazoa; phylum Chordata; class Actinopteri; order Perciformes; family Nototheniidae; genus Notothenia; species Notothenia rossii. The sequence continues at coordinate 31,575,306 of NC_136907.1, forward strand.
TCAATTTGGCGAACATGTGATACATTAAATGATCATGAAGATGATGATTAAAAATCGTTTGTTTGATCCGGTCTGCATTTCCTGATGAAAAAACAAACCGATGCTTTTTGTAGTTGAAGTACACCAACATGGATTAAACGTGTGTTTTTTTTCCACAATGTTGGGGAAATTAATGGATAAAATGCACAGATTATGATTATTATTATTATTATTATTATTATTCCAACTCCGAACGGGACACTAGGTCCACCGTTTCCCCGCAGCGAGGATCCCCCCGTTGACAGTTTACGTGGGCTGGTCTTGGTGCAGTGGACTGGCCATCGGACGAATCCCGAGGGGCCGGTACCGAAGTGGGCCGGTCGGATAAGTCACTAGCACACCTCCCACTCCCCCCGTTGACAACTTACTAGCGGTACCGAAGTGGGCCGGTCGAGAGTCCCGGGATGATGAGTCCCAGTCCACCATTGGCTACATGACCGTATTATCGCCCATATTGATGCACCTAATTCCTAAACTTCTAACAGATAAAACATAAACCGATCCTTCAGCCTCATATGAGCTCTCAGACACGTTCAAAATTAAACTGTCATCGCTGTCTGAGCTTGCTGCTGTGTGCGCCATCGTGCGTTTGCATGCAGATGCTGGGATCCGGAACGGTGCAGCTGGAGCTCTTGGCCCGCAATGACGTCACACATAATTTGGCGGGATTTGAAGAATCCCCAAGAAGATCCAGAATATGGTCAACATTGAAGGGGAGATTAATGGTTATCAAAGTACATCCATCCATCCATCCATCCATCTTCTCCCGCTTATCCGTGGTCGGGTCGCGGAGGTAGCAGTTCCAGCAGAGAGCCCCAAACTTTTTTTCCCTGGCCACATCAACCAGCTCTGACTGGGGGTTCCCAAGGCGCTCCCAGGCCAGCGAAGAGATATAATCCCTCCATCTGGTTCTAGGTCTACCCCTTGGTCTCTTCCCAGCTGGACGTGCCTGGAACACCTCCCTAGGGAAGCGCCCAGGTGGCATCCTAACCAGGTGCCCGAACCACCTCAACTGGCTCCTTTCGACGCGAAGGAGGAGCGGTTCAACTCCGAGTCCCTCCCGGATGACCGAACTTCTCACCTTATCCCTAAGGGAGACACCAGCCACCCTGCGGAGAAAACCCATCTCGGCCGCTTGTACCCGCGATCTCGTTCTTTCGGTCATGACCCATCCTTCATGACCATAGGTGAGGGTAGGAACGAAAATGGCGCGGTAGACAGAGAGCTTTGCCTTCTGGCTCAGCTCCTTTTTCGTCACAATGGTGCGGTAAAGAGACTGCAGTACTGCTCCCGCTGCTCCGATTCTCCGACCCATCTCACGCTCCATTGTTCCCTCACTCGAGAACAAGACCCCGAGATACTTGAACTCCTTCACTTGGGGTAAGGACTCATTCCCTACTTGGAGTGGACAGTCCATCGGTTTCCTGCTGAGAACCATGGCCTCAGATTTGGAGGTGCTGATCCTCATCCCAGCCGCTTCACACTCGGTTGCGAACCGATCCAGTGAGAGCTGAAGGTCGCAGACCGATGAAGCCATCAGAATCACATCATCTGCAAAAAGCAGTGGTGCAATCCTTAGTCCACCGAACTGTAGACCCCCTGCCCCACGACTACGCCTCGAAATCCGATCCATGTATATTACAAACAGGATTGGTGACAAAGCGCAGCCCTGGCGGAGGCCAACCCTCACCTGAAATGGGTCCGACTTACTGCCGAGAACCCGGACACAGCTCTCGCTTTGGGAGTACAGAGATTGGATGGCCCTGAGTAGAGACCCCCTCACCCCATACTCCCGCAGCACCTCCCACAGTGACTCCCTGGGAACCCGGTCATACGCCTTCTCCAAGTCTACAAAACACATGTAGACTGGATAAGCGTACTCCCAGGCCCCCTCCAGGATCCTTGCGAGAGTAAAAAGCTGATCCGTCGTTCCACGACCAGGACGGAATCCGCATTGTTCCTCCTCAATCTGAGGTTCGACAATCGGCCTGACCCTCCTTTCGAGTACCTTAGAGTAAACTTTCCCGGGGAGGCTGAGTAGTGTGATGCCTCTGTAATTGGCACACACCCTCTGTTCCCCGTTTTTAAAAAGGGGAACCACCACCCCGGTCTGCCACTCCTTCGGTACTGTTTCCGACTTCCAAGCAACGTTGATGAGACGTGTCAACCATGACAGTCCCTCAACACCCAGAGCCTTCAGAATTTCTGAGCGGATCTCATCCACCCCCGGGGCTTTGCCACTGTGGAGTTGTTTGACGACCTCAGTGACCTCCCCCCGGGAGATTGGTGTGGATCCCCCGTCATACTCCAGCTCTGCCTCTAACATAGAGGGCAGAGTTGTCGGGTTCAGGAGTTCCTCAAAGTGCTCCTTCCACCGCCCTAACACTCCATCAGTTGAGGTCAACAACGTCCCATCCTTACTGTACACAGCTTGGATGGTTCCCTGCTTCCCCCTCCTGAGGTGTCGGACAGTTTTCCAGAACAACTTTGGTGCCGCCCGAAAGTCCTTTTCCATGTCTTCTCCGAACTTCTCCCACACCCGCTGCTTTGCCTCGGCCATGGCTGAGGCTGCTGCCCTTCGGGCCTGTCGGTACCTTGCAACTGCCTCGGGAGTCCCCCGGGATAACAAATCCCTGAAGGCCTCCTTCTTCAGTCGGACGGCTTCCCTGACCACCGGTGTCCACCAGGAGGTTCGAGGGTTACCGCCCCTTGAGGCACCTAGGACCTTGAGACCACAGCTCCCCGCCGCGGCTTCGGCAATAGAGGCTTTGAACACCGACCACTCTGGTTCAATGTCCCCAACCTCCACAGGAATGCCCGGAAAGCTCCGCCGGAGGTGTGAGTTGAAGGCCTCCTGAACTTGGGCCTCCTCCAGACGTTCCCAGTTCACCCGAACTACACGTTTGGGCTTACCAGGTCTATCCAGAGGCTTCCCCCGCCACTCGACCCAACTCACCACCAGATGGTGATCAGTTGACAACTCCGCCCCTCTCTTTACCCGAGTGTCCAAAACATACGGCCTCAGGTCCGATGATACGATAACGAAATCGATCATGGACCTTCTGCCTAGGGTGCTCTGGTACCACGTACACTTATGAGCATCCTTATGTTCGAACATGGTGTTTGTTATGGCCAATCCATGACTAGCACAGAAGTCCAGTAACAAACCACCACTCCGGTTCAGATCAGGGGGGCCGTTCCTCCCAATCACTCCCCTCCAAGTGTCTCCATCATTGCCCACATGTGCGTTGAAGTCTCCCAGCAAGATTAAAGAGTCCCCTTCAGGAGCCCCATACAGGACTCTTTCCAGGGTCTCCAAGAAGGCCGTATACTCTGAACTGCTGTTGGGTGCATAAGCACACACAACAGTCAGAGTTTTCCCCCCCATAACCCGCAGGCGTAGGGAGGCAACCCTCTCGTCCACTGAGGTAGACTCCAACAACAAAGCACCCAACTGGGGACTTGTGAGTATCCCCACACCCGCCCGGCGCCTCACACCTTGAGCAACTCCGGAGAAGAATAGAGTCCAACCCCTATCCAGAAGTAAGGTTCCAGAGCCGACGCTGTGCGTAGAGGTGAGCCCAACCAGATCCAACTGGTAACGCTCCACCTCCCGCACAAGCTCCGACTCCTTCCCCCCCAGAGAGGTGACGTTCCACGTCCCCAAAGCCAGCTTCTGTCGCCCGGGTCTGGTCCGTCGAGACCCTCTGCCTTCACTGCCACCCTTCTGGCAGCGCACCCGACCCCATCGCTGTTTCCCGTAGGTGGTGGGCCCGCGGGACGGAGAAGCGGAGGTGTTGCCCACGTCGCCTTTTCGGGCTGTGCCCGGCCGTGCTCCGTGGCAAAGTACAAATATCCAAAATCAGTTCAGTAACGGTTTCAAGGGGACAATATTGACTAAAATTGATGGGTTTGGATGATGGGTGAAACCCGTGTCACAGGCTCTTTAAAGGCAGCTCATTGTGGAATAGCCTCCCAACTGAGATACGGGATTGTCCCACTCTCAATAGCTTCAAAGGTCAACTCAAAGAATGGTTGAGAAACAACCAGACGTGCAATCAGCGCTAAATGCACTTTAATACAGAGTATTTCCTCTTGGACTTTATGCATCTCTTGTATCTTCTCTTGCACTTAATACAGATGTAGTGATTCATTTCAGACAGTTTGAAACGCGAGGGGCCGTGATTGGTACGTGATCTGCCCTCGCTCAAGGGAAAACCTCCAGCTTGACTTGACACCGCCCCCGTGATAGATACATTTAATTATAATGAAGCCAGCTGCAATGGATCATTGATCCACCAGGGGGTGCAGTGGGATTCCACACTGGAGCTCATGTGAAATAAAGTCAGATACAGTACGCTGGATATACAGCGGAACTTTGTTAAGATCCATATGTCACGGATATCATACTCTGTGCTAAATAAGAGACATGTAATCATTTACAAAACATCACCATGTTGTTATTTAACAAAATAATGTTGTTTAGTCGAAAAAAAAGAACAGGAGGAAATGCAGCCCGGCTCTCGATTTTTAATCCTAATTTAATCATCATCTTCACCACGATCATTTATGTTTATGTTCGCCGAATTTACATGAAATCACTGACACATATGAATATACTGTATTCAACTTCATTAAAACGTTATTAACGTGCCTAAACTCAGTAATTCACCAAAAATATTTATATTTTAATGGAGCCTCGTCGGCAGATCAGGATCCCAAAGCGTGGCGGAGGGATCCTGATCTGCATGACTGGTGCTATTTTCCACATAAGGAACAAGTCGCTGAAAATGATACCGCTTATTACACGGCCACATTCTCAACAAAGTAACGACATGACTCCCAATATTAATTGAAATGCTTTTATGGATTTAGAAAATGTTTTTATTGATTTAAAAAATAGTTGTATGTATTGATTTAAATTGACATGCATCCGCAAAGAAAAATAGTCCGTAGTTAACGTTTTTTAAACAGTCTGAATGAAACGGCAGCTCTCAGCTGTGTATTTACACAACTAATGGCCCATCAACCACAGCTCTCCCCCCCCTCCCACCCTGATCTTTCTTCTCCAGCAGCTAAATTAACTGTAGGTTACTCTGAGTGACCATAGACTGTATGTGACAAGCTTACAGTTAGTGACGTAACAACACCATAAAAGCTGGTGGGTTGAAAGCAATACGGGAGGTAAAAATAACTAGAATAATTGTGATTCATTTATTGTGGCTATTATGTTTTTAGGTATAAAATGTTATGTAATTCAGGCTTATAGTTCACCCTTCTCTAAAAGCCTTCAACAATGACAATATTCATAGTAATTTAATAAATCCTTCCAACACACATTGTAAAAAATAGCCTACTGTAAGTTAAGAAATCATTCCAATATGTACATCTTCTGATGTAACAACAATAACATTATAAATAGTAACATAGCTGAACATGGTATTGCACATTTAGCTTTGAGTGTTACTGACCTGAGATGTTTTTATTACATGAATTAAGGTGACTGAGGCTTTTTAACATACAGGGATGCAAACTCATCAGGTATGAAAAAGGTGACAAGGATCCGAGCCCCCGGCTCCCCCACCCCACGGAATGACAGAGGATTTTAGCAGTCAGAACAACTAAAGCAGCAGTGTTAATAATAACAGAAACGCCAAATAGTCACATCAAATAAAAATATATAAAAGCATTTATTTTAAATTGTGTAGCAGTCAGTTTATAATTTTGGCAGCAGTGTTGAGCATTTTGAAAATGTATTTTCATGCCTCTGTGCAAGGCTTAGTCTTTCTATCTTTATAGCCACGTGGTGTAAAGTAACTAAGTTCATAAACTCAACAAGTACTATACTTGGGCACAATTTTGAGATACTTGTACTTTATTTAAGTATTTCAATGTTTTGCTACTTTGTTCTTCTACCCCATTACAGTTCAGAGGTACATGGTGTACTTCTACTCCACTACATGTATTTAATACCTTTAGTTACTTTACAGATGTGGATGAATGATGTGAAATATAATCAAGTGTTAAATCAGACATTAGTTCCACCTGGAGTAAATCCACAAGCTACCCTGCAGTATACAAAGTCATTCAAACTAGCTGCACCTTTACCAGCTTTGAGAACACTTTCATGATCAATCATTATAAAACATATCATATATATTATTCTTTAATGGACCAATCTGCACAATGACTACTTTTACTGTCGCTACTTTCACGATATTTTGATGAGAATACTTTTCTACTTTTACTTGAGGAACATTTTGAATGCAGGACTTTTACTGTAACAGAGTATTCCTACACTCTGGTACTTCTACTTTTACTCAAGTACAAGATCTGAGTACTTTTACTTTTACTCTAGTACAAGATCTGAGTACTTCTACTTTTACTCAAGTACAAGATCTGAGTACTTCTCCTTTTACTCAAGTACAAGATCTGTGTGCTTCTACTTTTTCTCAAGTACAAGACCTGAGTGCTTCTACTTTTACTCAAGTACAAGATCTGAGTACTTCTACTTTTACTCAAGTACAATATATATATATACGTTATACCACCTCTGTTTATAGCCTATGAAAAAAACTATTAGAAATAGAAGGCTAAAGCTAACGTTAGCAGATAGTGACAATGTATGCTAGCTAGCTAGCTCAACGATTCCTTAAATAATATTGCCACAGAAAAACTTTTCAGTTCACATCACGCTCTGCCGCTCCGACAGGGAGCTCTGCTCTGAACACCTGAACGGCCCGTTCTAACAGCTGTTCACCAGCGGTCCAGTCTGTGCCACAGTGACTCCGGACGCACAGTTAATATTAACGAACGCACCCGTAGGTAATGTAGCTGCTGAAGCTAGACCATCATGTCGGAGCAGCAGAGCCTTATTATACATCCACCATGAGCAGAGCCGACAGGCAGGAAGACTCGAGCACACAGCTCGTACTTCATTATAATATATATATAAAAAGAACACCATGCGTGTCATGATGGCACATAACAGCTCACGGCCGCAGATTACTCCGGGTCCCAGACCCCCCCATACCCCAAAAATATTTGTATTGCAGATCTACATGAATCACACAAACGACCTATTTTGGATTCAAAACGGCGAATTTCGCCGAAAGGTGACAAGTTTGTATCACTGAACATAGACAGAGCACAACTGAAACATAACATCTGAAACGATGTAACAACATGATACACTTGTGGGGATGCAGCTTGGGATGTGAGGAGTGAGGGACACGGCTTAGAACGGGCGTGTTGCCTGGCAGGACAGGAGAGTGTGTGCACCAGTCTGCCTTGATCTATGAATTCATGTCCGTGACACTCACTGCTGCCCACAGCTGTTTTATAGAAGGAAAACCTCCTTCACTTCATGAAAGTGTTTTAGCCTGTTGAGCATATTTAGTTATATGACAAAGCCATGTTAAGCCAATCACATTAGTTACATTTGGAACATGTGTTGCCTGCGTGCACACTGGGCACACTGGGATGCTGTTGCGAGCATGCGCACAATAAACGGTCTTGTGAACTCCGACCAAAGAGATGATGGTTGTGTGTGATTTCTCTCCGTGAATATAGCTAGCTAACCACATTGGTGACTGATATAACGTGCTGCAGAAATGTCTCACGCTACAGGTTATGGGCCCAGTCATGCAGGCCAAAGGTGGTTCAGACTTTTATTCGACGGTGAAGAGAAAAGTTACGAGCTCTGGGAGACGAGGTTCCTCGCGCACATGGAGTTACGTGGTCTCAGAGAAGTTATCTCGGAAGACCCGGAGATAGATGGGTATGACGAAGAAACTCTCGCGGAAGATGAAACCAAGAACGGTGAGGCATATGCAGAGCTAGTGCAATGTCTGGACAACAAGAGCTTGTCGTTAGTAATGAGGGACGCGAAACGTGATGGAAGAAAAGCACTGAATATTCTTCGCGAGCACTATGCAGGAAAAGACAAACCCCGCGTGGTGAGTTTGTACTGTGAACTTTCCTCGCTCCATAAGGCTAGCAATGAAACGGTCACTGACTATATTATTCGAGCAGAAACTATATTCACGTCATTGAGAAGAGCAGAAGAGCACATTAGTGATGGGCTTCAGATAGCTATGGTAGTTAAGGGGCTACCTGATTCATACAAGCCATTCGTCGTGCACATCACCCAGACGAATGACACTGTAACGTTTGGCGAGTTTAAAACGAAACTGCGAAGTTATGAGAGTACAGAAAAATATGGGAAGAGTGACGTGAATGTTGAAGAAGACAACGTGATGAAATCTAGCGGGGCAACGAGGTCACGAGGACGAGGAAGAGGAAAGAAAATGGACCTGGCTGATGTTGAGTGTTACACGTGCGGTAAAAAGGGACACATGGCCAGAATATGTCCTGACGGGTACCACGTGAGAAGAGAGGAACGAAAATGGGACACACCACAGCGAGGAATGGGGCGCAGTCGAGGACGAGGCCGTGACCATGTGAAGAAAGCTGATGAAGAGACGGGGGCAGAGCCAACATCTTTCAGTTTCTTCAGGATGAGTGACTGCCCTACACAGAGAGGGAACAAGAAAGGTCTAATGGTCGACTGCGGCGCCACAGCACACATGATCAACGACGCCACAAAGTTCAAAACAGTTGACAAGAGCTTCAGACCCGAGGACCACATGATCGAGCTGGCCGACGGATCCAAGGTGAGCGGGATGGCGAAGATGAGGGGAGACGCTGAAGTCTGTTTGCTGGACAGCGAAGGACGACAGGTGAAAACGAGGCTCAAGCAAGCGCTCTACATCCCATCTTTTCCACAAAACATCTTTTCAGTCAAAGCAGCGACAGCCAACGGAGCTGAGGTCCACTTCAAGGACGGTAATGACTGGCTGGTCAACAAGAATGGTACCAAGTTCAAAATGGACGTGTATGGTAGGCTGTATTACCTTAGCACAGTAGAGGATGAAAATGTTGATGAAATGTATGGGTGTCATGACATTCAAACGTGGCATAGGATACTTGGTCATTGCAATTTTGATGATGTTGCAAAATTAGAGAAGGTGGTTGAAGGGATGTCTATAAAAGGGAAACATGACATGTCCAATCAAAACTGTGAAATATGCACACAGGGCAAATTTACACAAAGCAGAAACAGGCATGCAGATGCTAAAGCTACAACTGTGTTAGAGCTAGTTCACACAGACCTATGCGGTCGTATAGAACCAGCAGATAAAGATGGGTACAGATATGCAATAGCATTTACTGATGATTACAGTGGGATGATTTTTCCATACTTTATCAAAGCAAAGAGTGACGCGACAAAAGCTACTGAAAAATTCATAGCAGATGTAGCGCCATATGGAAAGATAAAGTGCATAAGGTCTGATAACGGCACAGAGTTTACGGGACAAGAGTTCCAGTCTCTACTTAGGAGTAACGGGATAAGGCATGAGAAGAGTGCACCCTACTCACCTCATCAGAATGGAACTGCCGAAAGAGGTTGGAGAACCTTATTTGAGATGTCACGATGCATGCTATTGGAGAGTAACCTCCCAAAGCAATTATGGACATATGCTGTACAGACAGCAGCTCAAATCCGCAACAGGTGCTACAGTAAGCGGCTAGAGCAGACACCTTACTGTGTTTTCACAGGAAAAACACCTAACCTATCTAACATGAGGATATTTGGCTCTGAATGCTATGTATATAAGCAGGATAAAAAGAAGCTGGATTCTAGATGTGAAAAGGGGATCCTTGTAGGCTATGACAAATACAGTCCAGCATACAATGTGTATTATCCTGAGACAGGAAAAGTCCTAAAACATAGGCTGGTGAAATTCATCACCAAAGGTAGCGCAGATAGACAGACTCAGACAGATTGTGACATGGGGGAAGACTTTGAGAGTTATGCAGATACACCACCAAAGAGAGTCAACCAGGTACAGGGACAGCCTAAGGAGCGTAAAGAGTCCAGTGGTGAAGAGACTGTTGAGGCAGGTCCTACCCAGATAGATAGTACTGAGAGAGAAGAGGGAGAAAGGAGATACCCTACGAGACAGAGAAAGGCTCCAGAATACTTTAAGGAGTACCAGTGTAAAGCTGAGTGTGATGGTGACGAAAGTGAGAATGTAGATTATTTCTACAGAGTAGCTTATGGTGTACCTAATACACTTAAAGAGGCAATGGACTCTAAGAAGTCAAAAATGTGGGCTGATGCGATGAAAGAGGAGATTAATTCTTTGACCGAGAATGAAACTTTCACTCTGACTCCACTGCCAAGAGGCAAACAAGCAGTGGGAGGTCGCTGGGTATATGCAGTGAAAGAGAGCCCAGATGGATCTGAGATTTGTAAAGCCAGATATGTTGCAAAGGGGTATAGTCAAGTTGAAGGGATTGATTATAAAGAGACCTTTTCACCAACAGCCAACATGACCTCTGTACGAGCATTAATGCAGGTGGCTGTACAGGAGGATCTTACTTTACACCAAATGGATGTGAAGACTGCTTACCTCCATGCTCCAATCGACTGTGAGGTATATATGGAGCAGCCGGAAGGTTTTGAAATCAAATCAAAAACAGGGGAACACTTAGTGTGTAAACTAAACAAGTCATTGTATGGTTTAAAACAGTCCGGACGTAACTGGAACATGTTACTGCATGATCACCTTACAGAGAACGGTTTTGTGCAAAATGATGCTGATCATTGTGTCTACAGCAGAAATACTGAGAATGAGAAAGTGATTCTGTTAGTATGGGTGGATGACTTAATCATAGCAGCGAGTGACAACACCTTACTCACTGATGTCAAAGAAATGTTGAACAAAAGTTTTAAGATGAAGGATATGGGTCCACTTAAACACTTCCTGGGTATCGATTTCAGACAGAGTGATGGAAAGATCAAAATGACTCAAAAGAGACATATAGAGAAGATGTTAGCAAAATTTGGAATGTCTGAATGCAAACCGAGATCCACCCCATGTGAGCAAAAGTTAAACTTTGACAGTGAGGGTGAAGTGATTGATTCAACAGGATACCGAGAGATAGTAGGTAGCTTGATATACATTATGACATGTACTAGACCTGACCTGAGCTGGGTGGTTAGTAAACTATCTCAATACCTAGCAGAACCAAAGCAGCAGCATTGGGCTACAGCCAAACACCTACTGAGGTACTTAAAGGGTACTATAGATCAAGAGCTACACTACCAGAAATGTGAGGAAAGCGTTCTAAAGCTGGAGGGGTACAGTGATGCTGATTGGGCAGCCGATAGGGATGATAGGAGGAGCACAACTGGATACTGTTTCAGCTTAACTGAGAATGGTCCAGTTATATCGTGGAAGAGCAGGAAACAGCCAACGGTGGCATTATCCACCTGCGAAGCTGAGTATATGGCACTAGCAGCCACTACTCAAGAGAGTATGTACCTTGTACAACTACTAAGAGGAATAGATAGTTGTAACCAGCATGTACCAGTCAAGATATATGAGGACAACCAGGGGGCGATAGCTTTATCTAAGAACCCAGTATGCAGACAGAGAAGCAAACATATTGACATAAAGTATCACTTTGTACGGTCTGCACACACAGAAGGGAAAATATGTATAGAATACTGTCCTACTGCAAACATGGTAGCGGATGTCTTTACCAAGCCAGTGACAAAGGCTAAGTTTGAGAGTTTCAAGGGATATTTGTTTGGAGAGTAATGTGAACTGGCAGATGTAAATGTTTTGAAGTCTTAAGAACACTGCCAGTATGCCAAATGTTTTATTTATTTTTTGGAGTTTTGTATTTTTGGTTTTATTTACCATTATAGAGAGCTATACACATGTCTTTGAGTGGGAGTGTTGAGCATATTTAGTTATATGACAAAGCCATGTTAAGCCAATCACATTAGTTACATTTGGAACATGTGTTGCCTGCGTGCACACTGGGCACACTGGGATGCTGTTGCGAGCATGCGCACAATAAACGGTCTTGTGAACTCCGACCAAAGAGATGATGGTTGTGTGTGATTTCTCTCCGTGAATATAGCTAGCTAACCACATTGGTGACTGATATAACGTGCTGCAGAAATGTCTCACGCTACAAGCCACACACACTTCTACACACACATGACGGGTGTTATTTTCCCCATAAGGAACAAGTCGCTGCAAATTATCCCGCTTATTACATGGCCACATTCTCAACAAAGTAACAACATGACTCCCAATATTAATTTAAATGCTTTTATGGATTTAGAAAATGTTTTTATTGATTTAAAAAATAGTTGTATTGATTTAAAAAATAGTTGAATGTATTGATTTAAATTGACATGCATCCGCTAAGAAAAATAGTCCGTTGTTACCGTTTTTTAAACAGTCTGAATGAAACGGCAGCTCTCAGCTGTGTATTTACACAACTAATGGCCCATCAACCACAGCTCTCTCCCCCCCTCCCCCCCTGATCTTTCTTCTCCAGCAGCTAAATTAACTGTAGGTTACTCTGAGTGACAAGCTTACAGTTAGACACAACACTGTCATTGCAAGTGACCCTCAGTTAGTTGACTTTTATGTTCAACTGCTAAATTCGTTACTGATAAAAAAGCGCTTCTACTGTACCTAATTACCTTAACACTAGAACCGCCAGAGGTTTTTGTATAGGCCTACCTAAACCTGAGGATCCCTCCGCTACGCTTTGGGATCCTGATGGACCGACGAGGCTCTATTAAAATATACATATTTTTGGTGAATTACTGAGTTTAGGCACGTTAATAACGTTTTAATGAAGTTGAATACAGTATATTCATATGTGTCAGTGATTTCATGTCAATTCGGTGAACATAAACATAAATGATCCTGGTGAAGATGATTATAAATTAGGATTAAAAATCGAGAGCCGGGCTGCATTTCCTCCCGTTCGTTTTTTTCGAATAACAAAATTATTTTGTTAAATAACAACATGGTGATGTTTTGTAAATGATTACATTTCTCTTATTTAGCACAGTAGTATGATATCCGTGACATATGGATCTTAACAAAGTTCCGATGTACATCCAGCGTACTGTATCTGACTTTATTTCACATGAGCTCCAGTGTGGAACCCCACTGCACCCCCTGGTGGATCAATGATCCATTGCAGCTGGCTTCATTATAATTACATGTATCTATCATGGGGGCGGTCTCAAGTCAAGCTGGAGGTTTTCCCTTGAGCGAGGGCAGATCACGTACCAATCACGGCCCTCGCGTTTCAAACTGTCTGAAATGAATCGCTTCATCTGTAGGCTGCTACATAACACACTTTCAGGAAAAGTCACGGACTGGGAGACTTTAATATTTTATTGAAAAAAAGTTACATTGCACACACACAACACACATCACACAAACTGACCCGATTGGCGGTTCTAGTGTTAAATAAACTCACTAATTAATGAAACCAGTTCAATACGCATTATTCTTATTCTTATCATTCTTTATGAGCGCTGAAGTAGTCTTAAGATCAGACCTGTTTTTTAAATGAAATCTGACGGCAGGCAGTTAGCTCCGTTCCCCCCCATTATAAATGCGCCACACCTAATCTGGCCATTCAGCCACAGAGATCCCTCTATACAAATCAAACTGTAGACGGTGTGAAAGCACCTATTGTTTTAAATAATGGTCGGAATGTGACCTGTGAGCCTTCTGAATTACCGTGGGACAGCACATTCTAAACTAAAATGTTCAATCAATAAAGTGACATCTTATCTTATCTTATCTTAATAATATCTTCATATTAATAATAATAATAAATCATACAGTATGTTTCCGAAAGGGAGCAGGAGGAAGCAAACACAAAAATATACAAAAAATATACTCCATATTAAAGCAAACGATTGTAAAGGTTAAAGTATGAGCATAACAAATAAAGAAGTGTAATGTAAACATTTACATTATAATTATGATTATTTAATATATAAAGACTATATATTATTGAATTACAAGATTAGATATACTTTAGTTGATCTAAAATATTGATGTGTTCAAATGCTCTTCAAAACACAACTGAAAGTCCATGAAACTTGTCTTTCTGTATTTGTGAATGAAGCGCCATCTCCTGGTTAAAACCTGAAATTAAAAATCTGGCAACGCTCTCTTGGAAAATAGTGGGAGGGCTTAACATTCCTCTATACTGGTGTTAGGCAGGTCGTAGGCAGGAAGCTGTCAGCTGGAGTCTGAAATTCAGTGCTACATCTGTATGTCATTGCTGCTAAATTGTACTGCCATGTAATACTTGTGTGTGCTGCTCTTGCTCTTTTGCATATCATGTATTTGTTGTTGCTATGTTTACAAATGTCATGTTCTTATATGTTGTATGTCAGGGACTACAGATGGAAAATAGCTCAAAGCTAAAATCCGGCATATTTACACTTGAAGCATTATTTGTCTAAAGTGTTCATTAATGTGCATTGTCCCTATTCAAATAAACGATTAAATGAAAATAAATAATCACAATCCGTTAATTGAAAATATACGATTCTGAAATGGGCCATTACTCATAACAGATACTTTTACTTTTGGTACCTCAATTATATTTTTATGCCAATACTTTCGTATTTTTTTAACTACTTTTACTTGTGACATAATATTTAAAAAAAGTAGTATTGCTACTTTTACTCAAGTAAAACATCTGAATTATTCTTCCTATTACCTATAGCTTTTACCTATATGTACAGTCTATAGGTAAAACTACAGAAGAAGAAGTCACGTGACATGTGTAACCGGTTCAACTTCCTATTGTTAATTCACTTCATAGAAACACATTTGGTGAATTGCAAACACCTTTTTGCTCAAGTTAAGGAGGTTTCTTTTTTAAATGGTAGACACACAATATACTCTGCACAAAGCAGCGACGTGCGGTCAGGGGAGGCAGGGGAGGCAGAGCCTCAGCTGGCTGTCATACTCCAATGTAACGGAAAAACAACTAAAGAAAAACTAAATAGTAAAAATAAAATGTCTCCACTGATCTGTGTTGTAAATGTGCTTTATGTATGATTCCAATCGCTTTTTAAAGTCAAAATCAGCAAATTTGCCGAGCTCCGCTACAACTTCGGGTAGCGATGAGAAGTGAGGCAGGGACGAGCTCTGCCTCTCGTAAGCCCATAGTAATTTGCTGGAGCGCGGGCAATAATTTAACGCGGGCACTTATTTTGTGAGCGCGCTCAAGCCAGTTACTGTGGGGTGAGGTGAGGCACAGATGAGCTCTGCCTCCCCTCAGAATGCGTCACCCCACAGAAACTGGCTGGAGCGCGGGCCCTAAGCGCATGCCTGTTACCATCTCACTGTAGGTCACCAATGTAATGTTTGTAGATCCCTTTATTACATTTGTCCTCGCCATCCATAGTCTCTAAATAACTTATTTCACGTATATATGATATTTAGGCTCGCTGGTCTCATCATACAACGGCAATGAAAAAAAGCACCAAGGGAGGCAGCCATAACCTCTGCCGCACTGAAGGGGGCGCACATGAGCCCACAGATTCTTGTTGCTACTGTTATTCTACGCAGAGACGGTAGACACGAACAACAAGCTAGACTTTTCAAACTACAGGAAGATAAGGAGGACTTTTACAAAAAAGTAATAGAGATTGTTGTCCAGAAGGATAGCATGGACTTCATCTTCAAGTCAAGGTAAGACCACAATTGTAATGAAAATGGGATCTTACTAAGAAAGAACAATCCAATATTTAGATGTTGGGTATCCTTTTGTTGAACGGTCTGTTTAAAATGAATCGAAGCATCAGACTAAAAAAGCTTTTGAAAATAGCCGAATATTTCGATTAAGGTCCAAATATAATATTTGTAAATCTGACTCTGAAAGAGTCAGTGCCTCACCAGCCATGAACCTCACCGCACGTCACTGGCACAAAGACACTGCAAAGATTTAGACTTGATATTGAATATTTCTGTACTTTTTGTAATTTACAAGAACAAAGTATGTATCATTACATTTATGAATGTTTGTATTGTAGAATAGAAAATAGAAAAGAAGAAAAAAAAAGGGGGAAAAAAAAGTCCAGGATTGAGACATTTGTATTTACTCCAAAGGTGACGGACGCAGATTTCGTTTTTCTTCTACAGTTAATCTTATTTTTAGGGATATTCCACACTCTAAAAAAAAATACACCAGCTCTACTTAAATAAATTGAGGTAACAATTTGCGTTGATCTTTTCCCATAATCCTATGGAAAAATTCCATTGGTTTTTTGTCGATGGCAGTGGCACTCATGCGCAGCGTACTTCCGGGTTTTAGGACGCGTCACTGCACCACTCTATCCGAGTACCCATTTATTATCTGATTAACTCAATTAGTTCAGTACTACAAACATAATTTGCTTTCACCTTTAAAAACTAAATTAAGTTGAACCAACTTAATTTTAATTGTAAAGATGGAGTGATATTAAGTAGCATTTTGTTTAATTTAAGCTATTGTAATTTATTTATTTAAGTCCACACTACTCACAAATGTCCATGCAAATTGTTACCCTAATTTTTGTAAGTATTAGAAACTCATTTATTTGAGTCAAAAATAATATACACATTTAAGTTCCACTTTTTAACAGTTTATTTTAAAATGTTCTTTACACAATGAACTTTTTATAACAGATGTTCTCAAATATGAAATAAAAGTAAATACAAAAATTAAAATAAAGGCATGAACCTGCTTCCAACATTTTTAACATATTTTAGACCCCATTTACACAGGAACGCAAACAACTGCCTTTTGTTTTGTTATGTTTGTTATGTTTGTTTATACTTCTGTTCTTCCTTGTAAAGCGACCTTGGGTATTATGAAAGGCGCTATAGAAATCCAAGTTATTATTATTATTATTATTATTAAGTAGGACACTTGACACAGTGGCTTTTGGCAAAGCTCAAAAAGAAAACTCGAGAGGGATGAGCTATTGTTATTAACACGTGACTTCACTATTATTTAACAACTCTTTTTATTGGGTTCTTTTATCTGGGGTTAAGTAAATTGTCAGAATAAGTGAGAAATGGATTTAACTTATATGCTATATGCCATACATTTTTGCATACATTCACAGTAAATATTTATTCAGTATGATAGGTGATCGGGTAGTGACAGCCACCATAGATATAAACAATAGATGGCTTAAGGGGGAGTCGCCAGCGTAGCTCACCGGCGGCCATCTTACCACAGTCAACAACTACTGCTACAGCTGTAGGTGAGTGATCTGCACAAAAATACTCTTAACTCGCTGAAATCTTGACTGATTTACAAACGGTTTGGTTTATTATAAACGTTATTTGCATGGCTATGATACAGGAGACAACAAGACATGTTGAAAAAAACAAGTTAATGATTATAATTATAAGTATGCAGTATCATAACTACATCTTTGATGTTTATAACAAATCAAACCATTTGAAAATTGGTTGAAAATGGAGCAATCTATGGTTATTTCAATAGTGCACCATAGACATAATGTTATGAATGAGCGAGCTGCCTGTGGCAAGATGGCCGCCATGTGGCAACGTCGGTCTCCATTGGCCAGCAGCGCGGGCGAGTCATCTAGTGTTTATATATATCTATGGTTGCCACAAGCCCCCAGGAAGTGCGCCGGACTC